>NC_067491.1:26607318-26699818 GCF_947179515.1 Apodemus sylvaticus | reverse complement strand
GTGAGGCACAGAATGACAGTGCATTATGCATCATAATACAGTGCACTGTGAGGCACAGAATGGCAGTGCACTATGCAGAGTAACATAGTGCAGTGTGAGGCACAGAATGACAGTGCATTATGCATCATAATACAGTGCACTGTGAGGCACAGAATGGCAGTGCACTATGCAGAGTAACACAGTGCAGTATGAGGCACAGAATGGCCATGGGCTATGCATCATAACACAGTGCAATGTGAGGCACAGAATGGCAGTGCACTATGCATTGTAACACAGTGCAGTGTGAGGCACAGAATGGCAGTGGGCTATGCAGCATAACACAGTGCAGTGTGCAGCACAGACTGGCAGTGTGTGGCACAAAATGACAGTGTGCTATGGATAATAACACAGGGCAGTGTGAGGCACAGAATGACCGTGAGCTATACATCATAACACAGCGCAGTGTGAAGCACAGAATGGCACTGCGCTATGCATCATAATACAGTGCAGTGTGAGACACAGAATGGCCATGGGCTATGCATCATAACACAGTGCAGCGTAAAGAAACCACAGCAACTACCCACTGTAGCTCGTGAAAGGTCATCTCAAATGAAATCACAAGCTACAATTCTGCAGAAGAACTTTATATAATTTTGGAGGAGCTTCAAATTTATATTTTTATTTTCACACAATGAATACACTATTGAGTCCCAAGTAATGTATGAAAAATAACTTGAGTCATTTTAACATAAGTGATTGGATTGGTAGCAGAGTCTAGTCAAAGAACTGATAAGAGCAAAACAAAAGCATGTTCAGACACTCAAAACCCCACAGAAAATACAATAAACATATCTTAATACGCCAAATTATAAACCAGACAGTATAGGTTCATTTTGTGTGTGTTTAAATATTTTTGAGATGATAGACAAGGGGAAATGATGCTCATTATAATTTCAAAAAATATTTATATGCATATGTGTGTTCCTAAAATATAGATATAGATGTAGATATAGATGATGTAGATGATGTAGATGATGTATATGATATATATGTATATGTATGTGTATGATGTATGTGTATGTTAATGTATATATGTATATGATGTTATTCATATGTACATGATATACATGTATATGTGTATGATGTATATGATTGATATGATTGATACGATTGATACAATTGATATATATGATGTATATGATGTATATGTATGTGCATATGTATGTATATATGTATATGTGTATGAATACATATATATACAAACTGCTCAGTCTTTATAATGTTATGTGAATGTATATGATCTCAGGGCAGCCTTAACTATACTCTAATTATTTGCCTTTGTATCCACAGATAAATGTTTTCTCACCTTTCATAAAAAAAAATTCTATGCAGCAGATGGCTACATTTTTAAAGAATGTGTGTATCAGAGAGGAATGCTCATTGTTGCAACAACAGTGGTGTAAAAGTTCTTCAGACAGCAGTAACAATAATAACAATTCAAGGGAGCAAACAACGCAAAAACAATAACAATAATAACAATTCAAACAACGCAAAGTATCTGAGCAATACTGCATTTTACGGTTCTATTATAAGACTTTTTTCTCTCTGAAGAAAGGAATTTAACCTTTTATTATTGGTGTTGTAAATATAATAGAGATAAAATTACTACTTATAAACATAGAGTAATAAAAGCCAGAGATCCCTGAAAGCATAGACGGAGTGTACTCTCCTCAATGTGTGTCAGTTATGGGGGCTACTACAGCTAAGGCTTTTAGAGAAAAGCTAGTACAAGATTGTAAAAGTTTCTAAAGCTTTGATAAAAATTAAATTTTTTTCTTTTATTTTTTTATTCGATATATTTTTTATTTACATTACAAATGATTTCCTCTTTTCTGGCCTCCCAGTCCCCGAAAGTCCCATAAACCCCCTTCCCTCCCCCTGTTCTCCTACCCCCTTCCCACTTCCCTGTTCTGGTTTTGCCCTATACTGATACACTGAGTCTTTCCAGAACAAGGGGCCATTCCTCCGTTCTTCTTGTACCTCATTTAATATGCGGATTATGTTTTGGGTATTCCAGTTTTCTAGGCTAATATCCACTTATTAGTGCATGCATACCATGATTGATCTTTTGAGACTGGGTTACCTTACTTAGTATGATGTTCTCCAGCTCCATCCATTTGCCTAAGAATTTCATGAATTCATTGTTTTTAATGGCTGAATAGTATTCCATTGTGTATATATACCACATTTTTTGCATCTATTCTTCTGTTGAGGGATACCTGAGTTCTTTCCACCTTCTGGCTATTATAAATAGGGCTGCTATGAACATAGTGGAGCATGTATCCTTATTACATGCTGGGGAATCCTCTGGGTATATGCCCAGGAGTGGTATAGCAGGATCTTCGGGAAGTGACGTACCCAGCTTTCTGAGGAACCGTCAGACTGACTTCCAGAGAAATTTAATACATAGGTATCAGTAACAATGGCTGGCATTATAATCCTATTGTATCTTCCTAATAATTCTAAATTTTTAGTTCTACCTGAAACAAATCTGCTGTAGGGACAAAAATCTTCAACAAGTACCTCAACTCCTTCTATCATTTTCTGAATTTAAGTAAAGGATTCTCAGATAGTGGATTTGCTTTTCTTTCATAATCCCAGTAGCACTAGGGTCTAGGACTTGAGAAGCTATACTTATGACTCTTTTTTCTGAGTACAGCTATGTTCTACTTACTTCTTCCTAAAGAACCAATGGTCCTTCACAATCCAGTTCCATCAGGCACCACTGAGGCATTTCCCTATGGCAGATTACTTAAACAGTTTGTATCATTATCTAAAATACTCTCTTGATATCACGCTTTCAGAAGTCTTAAAGAGTTTTATCACCCAAGGAAACTAGCTTTTTATCTACCACCTTTAGGGGTGTCAACACGTGTACAAATAGTATGTTCAATCCCCTGAATTCTGTATCCTTTAATCTCTTTAACTCTAATAATATTTTCTTCTATTTCACCTTCAACTTGGCTTTCACAGCAATGCCTAAGAATTTGTGATTCAGTGATTGTCAATCTACCTCCATTTGTCTGCTACCTCCTACCTTTACATCTGATGACTCTCGCACTCCTGCTCTAAAACCTCTGCCTTTCACCTAGTTTTCATTGCCCCTTGTCTTTGGTGTGTTTTCATTTGCCTACATTCAGGCTAGTTGCTAGTACCTACTTTAATTAGTCCATGCCATCCGGTGGCAGTATGGAGGCACCAACTCCAACTTCTACTTTATTTTTCTGGCTAAGTCTCAACCTATGTGTGACCCAACTGGATCATGCATGCACATTCCAAGTAGAAGAGCTAAAATGGATACATGAAATCTCTCTCCTCTTGGAACAGTCACTTTTGAATTTTTAAGCTTGAAATCATGAGTAGATACCTTTTATTGCTGGTTGCCTATATTTCTTTTAGTTACTTCAATCTTTTACTCTTTTACATGCATTTCATCCCCTTATCTCTCCCTAAAAGCCAATAAACTTCCCCTTCGTTATTCCAACCTGATAAGTTTGTATCCCATCTCATTGATGAAGAAGAAGAAGAAGAAGAAGAAGAGGAAGAGGAGGAGGAGGAGGAGGAGGAGGAGGAGGAGGAGGAGGAGGAGGAGGAGGAGGAGGAGGATGGGGGGGCTTCTTCTACCATAAATCTGTATAAATTGCCTAACCTCCTTAATACTTTCAAAAGCCTTCGTGTTTTTTTTCTAGATTACATTCCCCTGTCAATTCAGACTTTACACTTAAAATGACTTAGAAATGCATGTGAATATACATGCACTGTAATACAGATTATGGTAAAAGTAAAGTCAGCCTCCGTATATACTTACCTTCTCAAATATAGTTCCATTCTATCCTCCACTTAATATCTATATTTCTTGAAATTCAATCCTATCTTACACACTATAATCTTTAAACTTTAAATCACAACTTCAGTTGAGCTTTCCCCCCCACACACACACTATACTCTATCTCAGTCACTAGCAGCATCACCTCTTAGCACAGAATCAATTAAATGTCATTGCCTCTCTTCACTCATCCAGAGCATTTGACTTAGTAATAACTGGTTTCTAGGTGCAAATAAGAGGGGTTTTCCCAAGTTTTTCTCCCACCTATGGGTATATACTGCTTAGGCCTTCATTGATTCCTCCTTGATCCCCAATATCTGTAATCCACACTCTATGCTTCTTGCCCTAGTTTCCTCCCCTCATCCTCAAGAGACTTCCTTTCCTTTGGCTTTGTACATCAGAGATATGGCAATATCTTCCAACTTATAAATTCTTTGAGACTTAAATGTATATGTTTACTCGCCCTTTACAGTTGTCTACCTAAAGGAATATTGAATATTCTCTAAACTGATGGCTTTCTTGAATTTTTCGATCACAATAAATGGCACTATCTTTCATTTGGATACTCAGATGAACAAACCTCAGTAATTATATATTATTTACTCTATTCCCATATATAATGAATTCAGCATTATAAATCTTCCAAAAGTTTAATCATATCATGTGCATGTATCAGTATTCTCCAATAGTTTCTCCTTAGCAAGAATCATGGGACTTCCTAGATTGGCACCAAGGAATCGACTCTACCTATTTCTGCCCATCTCTATTTACACTTGAGAAACATACCAACAACAAGACAATTACAAGTGTTTTGTTCTTTAAACACAGAACATTTCTTCCTACTTCAAATTTTGACAATTTCTCCTTTTATAATACATTTTGTCTTTATTTTTCCTCATTTATATAAACGTCTCTGGCTAAATAAAATCTCCATAGTGATACTTGTTCTCTGGCTCACTTTAAATGATCTCATAATTTCCCTTTTCATGCAGGTGCATGTATGAGTGTGTGTGTGTGTGCATGGATGTGTTTGTGTGTGTGTGTATATATATGTGTTTGTGCATGCATAGGTGAATATCCATGTATGGGTGTGTGAATGTATGCTTGGGTGGGTGTGTTCATGCATGGCCATATCCCTGTGTGTGTGTGTTTTCATTTCTCCATAGGAAGTATTAGTATTCCAAGTCCCAGTGGATATAATGGATGATTTTTCAGTGACTTTTTGCCAATGTCAAGCTTAAGAAAGAATAAATATAGTAAAAATAAATAAATATCCTCAGTGGCAGTATGGAGACACCAACTCACCTATTTTGACACAAAATAGGTCCTGTCCGAAAGAAATGCAAGGACAAAGATGGAGAAGGGAGTGAAGGAATGGCTGACCAGTGACAGGCTATTTTTGATACCCATCCCATAGGCAGGCACCAATCCCCCATGCTATTAATGATGCTATGTTGTGCTTGCAGAAAAGAACCTAGCATAGCAGCTCCTCAGAGACTCTACCCAGCAGCTGACTGAGACAGATGAAGATACCCACAGACAAACATCGGAAAGATGTTGGGGACCCCTATGAAAGAGTTAGGGGAAGGAATGATGGCCCTCAAGGAGATGGCAACCCCACAGAAAGACCAACAGTGTCAACTAACCTGGACCTCTGGGAGCTCCTAGAGACTGAACCACCAACCAAAGAACATAAACTCCTTGTCTGAGGCCATAGACACGTATGTAGAAGAGGGCTGCCTTTTCTGGTCAGTGGGAAAGGATGTGCCTAATGCTGCAGAGATATGATGCAGCAGGGTGGGGAGGAGCTGTCCTCTCAGAGGCCAAAGCAGAGGAGGGATTAGGGAGGAATTCCTCCAATGGGTACCAGGTAGGGGACAGTATTTGATTAATTAGTAAAAAAGCATTTTTAAAAGAATAGACATTTTTAAGAATTCTTTCTTGTGTATGCAATTCCTTCAAGAGTACATAATATGGAATACATAAAAATCTATTTAATGAGTGACTTAATGCCATTCCCAATTTAGAAAACAGGAAATTCACATCTGTATCCAGTTAGGGAAGCAGAGTAACCTAACTGCAGATTTTTTCCTCTCCCTCTTCTTCTCCAGGTCCATTCCCCCACTTCCAAGTCCAGCTCTGTTGCAGAGCTCCTACTATAGCCTCCCTACCACCTATGCCCAAGCCCCAGTAAATCACAGGACCTTCATCTCGGAACTCCTCATCCCTTAAGGACACCCCATCATCCCAGCACTCAATTCCAACATTCATTCCCTGGGAACACACAGGCTACTCTGGCCAGAGAAACAGCAGATCTTTACCTCCCACTCCTCTTCTCTAAATTCAATCCCCGGTCTCACTACTAATTCTGTAGCAAACCTCCTGCTAGGATCTCACTCTCTTCTTTGTCCCATCTCCAGTGGATCATACAGATCTTCTTTTCTTTTTTTTTATATTTTTTATTTACATTTCAAATGATTTCCCCTTTTCTAGCCCCCCCACTCCCCGAAAGTCCCGTAAGCCCCCTTCTCTCCCCCTGTCCTCCCACCCACCCCTTCCCACTTCCCCGTTCTGGTTTTGCTGAATACTGCTTCACTGAGTCTTTCCAGAACAAGGGGCCACTCCTCCTTTCTTCTTGTACCTCATTTGATGTGTGGATTATGTTTTGGGTATTCCAGTTTTCTAGGTTAATATCCACTTATTAGTGAGTGCATACCATGATTCACCTTTTGAGTCTGGGTTACCTCACTTAGTATGATGTTCTCTAGCTCCACCCATTTGCCTAAGAATTTCATGAATTCATTGTTTCTAATGGCTGAATAGTACTCCATTGTGTAGATATACCACATTTTTTGCATCCACTCTTCTGTTGAGGGATACCTGGGTTCTTTCCAGCATCTGGCAATTATAAATAGGGCTGCTATGAACATAGTAGAGCATGTATCCTTATTACATGGTGGGGAATCCTCTGGGTATATGCCCAGGAGTGGTATAGCAGGATCTTCTCTTTATTCATTCTAAGTCTACTATTCTAGTCCCCAGCTCCCACAGGCATTCCCTGGAAACACTGTAGCAGATAGCCTGCTGAGGTCTTTTCTCACACTCTGTCCCCAGTCCCAGGGAATTAGGCATATCCTACTGGCACATCCTGCTTTCTTTCCTCTATGGGTCCTCTCAATTGTCCCTAGTCCAACCCAATTCCTAATTGCCATCACCCATAATGCTCATACCCTGGAAAAACATTGTACCTGAAATCTCCAGTGGCAAAACCTGGTAGGATCCTAGAAGAATCCCCTATTAGGCCTTCCTAAGGAAAAGAGAGGTAAGGGAAAACAAGGGGAAAAAAGTTCACCCAACAAAAACAAGATCAGATGTCAGCACTTAGAATTCAAATCTTCTCAAACCCAGATGCCTAGAAGCTAGTATAAAAACATAATCGATAACCCAAGGACAAAATGTCTCTACTGGAGCCCAGTAACACAACCACAGTAGGCCTCGAGTATTGCAATGCAACTTAAGCACAAGACAAAAACCTTAAAATACATGTTATGAATATGGTAGATGTCCTTAAAGAAGAACTAAAAAAAATCTCTTCAAGAAATACATGAAAGCACAAACAAGCAATGGAACTAAGCAAGAACAGTCCGATCTTGCGTCCCTGTGTGTATGAGTCTTAACTCAGCTGGTCTGCCCGAGAGCCCCTGAGCATGAACCTTAGTTCCCCGCGTGGCCCCCATTTCCACTCTGACAAGATGAAAGAAACAATCATGAACCAGGAAAAACTCACTAAACTGCAGGCAAAAGTGCCGTGTGCATAGGTGGGAAAGGAACTGCTCCTAGAAAGAAGGTGGTTCACAGAACAGCCAGAGCAGATGATAAAAAGCTGCAGTTCTTAAAAGAAGTTAGGGGTAAACAGTATCCCTGGTGTTGAAGAGGTGAACATGTTTACAAATCAAGGAACAGTGACCCATCTGAACAACCCTAAAGTTCAGGCATCTCTAGCAGCAAACACCATCACTTTCACAGGCCATGCTGAGACAAAGCAGTGGACAGAAATGCTTCCCGGCATCCTCAACCAGCTTGGTGCAGACAGTCTGACTAATTTAAGGAGACTGGCTGAAGCTCTTCTCAAACAATCTGCAGACTGAAAAGCACCACGTGCTCCTGGCAAAGATGATGGTGAAGAAGTTCTAAATCTAGTGGAGAATTTTGATGAGGCTTCTAAAAGTCAAACTAAATTGAAGCAACTTCTGAAGAAGGTAACAGTTGCAGAAGTTACAGAAGCTGCTATTTTATATCATGACTGATTTTTAAAAGAATTTTTTGTTTTTTATGGGTCTGATAAAATCTAGATCTCTAATATTTTTAAGCCAAAGTCCCCTGGACACTGCAGCTCTTTTCAGTTGTCGCTTATATCTAATCCATTCCTTGCAGCAAAAAAAGCTGAAGAAGCATGGGAATAAAATTTGGAAAAGGTTAATAAAGAAGAAGAGGAGGAGGAGGAAGAGGAGAGGGGGAAGAGGAAGAGGAGAAGGGAGGAGGAGAAGAAGGAGAAGAAGAAAGAAGAAGAAGGAGGAAGAAAAAGGAGAAGGAGAAGGAGGAGAAGGAGAAGGAGAAGGAGAAGGAGAAGGAGAAGGAGAAGGAGAAGGAGAAGGAGAAGGAGAAGGAGAAGGAGAAGGAGAAGGAGAAGGAGAAGGAGAAGAAGAAGAAGAAGAAGAAGAAGAAGAAGAAGAAGAAGAAGAAGAAGAAGAAGAAGAAGAAGAAGAAGAAGAGAAAGAAAGAAAGAAAAAAGAAAGAAAGAAAGAAAGAAAGAAAGAAAGAAAGAAAGAGTTCAAGCCATGAAGTTAGAAGTAAAATCAACAAAAATTAAAAAATGAAAACTGAGGAAAATCTAAAAATGAAAAATAAAAGAATTTGAAAATGAACTTTATAAGCAACCTTCACCAACAGAATACAAGAGATAGAAGTGAAAATCTCAGGCATTGGAGACACAATAGAAGAAATGAATATCTCATCAAAGACAATGTTAAGTCTAAAAAAATTCCTTCCACAAAACACCCAACAGATTTGTAACACTGAAAAGAACAAATCTAAGAATACTAAAAATAAGAGGAAGGAGAGAAAACTCTGGTTGAAGATATTTTCAACAAAATAATTGAAGAAAACTTTGCTTACCTAAAAATGAATAAGTCTATCAAGGTACAAGAAGCATACAGAATACTAAATAGACTGGGCTAAAAAATAAATTCAACTTGATACATAATAATAAAAACACTAAACATACAGAACAAAGAAATAATGTTAAAAGGTTCACCAGAAAAAGACAAACAACATATAAAGGTAGAACAATTAGAATTACACCTGACTTTACAATGGATACTCTAAAGGCCAAAGGGTCTAAAAAATATTCTAAGACTCTAAGAAGCTACATGTCAAGCCAGACAAGTATATACAACAAAATATTAAATTGCAATAAATAGAAAAATAAGATAATCTATGATAAAACCAAATTTAAGCAATATCTATTTACAAACCCAACCTTACAGAAAGTGGTAGAAAGAAAACTCCCATCTAAAGAAGTTAACCACATCCATAAAAACACAAGAGATAAATAAGCCCAGATCAGCAAGCCAAAAGAGGAGAAATACTCTGTGCGCATGCACACACACACACACACACACACACACATACACGCACACACAAGGAAAAAAAGAATTAACAAATTTTGCAAACTGACATCTTAGAACATCAATGATCTCAATAAAAAAAAACAGACTAACAGAATAGTATGAAAATAGGATCTACACTTCTGCTTATCCAAGAAATGCACCTCAGCTTCAAGGACAGACATCTCTTCTGGGTAAGAAGGTAGAAGAAAGTTATTCCAAACAAATACAGAAAAGAATCAAACTGATGGAACTGTTAATATCTGACAAAATAGAATAGAAATCAGAACTAGTTAGAAGATAGGAAAGGACAATCATCCTGATCAGAGGAAACATCCTCCAACAAGACACTGTAATTCTCTTTCCTTCTTAACTGAAAAGAAATTTATCTCTCGTACAATATATGCTGACCACAGTTTCCACTCACTCCACTCCTCCCAGGTCCTTCATACATCTCCTCTCCCTCAGATTCACTCCCCCTTTCATTTCCTCTTCTGGAAAGATCCGGTATTCAAGAGGAGACATCAAACAGGAAAAAATAAGGTGTCATAAGAGAAGGCCAAATCCCTTCTACTAAGGTTGGAAAAGGCAACCCAGTAGCAGGCAAAATAAAGTCTAAAGATCAGGGAAAAGAGTCATAGAAACCCCTGACCCCACTGTTAATGCTTAGCATTGTATGCACCACTCGGGGGAAACCATGTTTTTTAAAACAAAACAAAACACTACTACAGCTTAAATTACATATTGATCCTCACACACTGAGAGTGGAAAACTTCAATATCCTACTACCACCAACAGAGAAATGCTGGAGCTAACAAGTTATAAACCAAATGGATCTAACAGATAATTGCAGAGCATTTCACCCAAACACGACATACTATGCCTACCTCTCAGCTCATGAACTTTCTCTAAAAGGTGACCACATATTCAGACACAAAGCAAGTCTTAAGAGATACAGGAACATTAAGATACCACCTAAAATTTCATCTGACTACCATGGGTTAAAGCTAGATATCAACAACAAAAGCAATACAGAGCTTACAAACTCGTTAAAATTGAACAACTAACTACTAAGTGAAAACTGGTTCAAGACAGAAATTAAAAGACTTTCTTACTGAATAAACATGAATACACAGCATGCCCAAACTCATGAGACACAGTGAAGGTGGTTCTAAGTTCATAGTACTAAGTGCCTACTTAAAAATAATTGGATGGATCTCATACTAGCAACTTAAAAGCATACCTTAAAGCTCTAGAAATCAGAAAGAACTCACATCCCAAGAAGTGCACAGCAAGGAACAGAATCAGAGCTAAAAGCAATGTGATTGAAACAACAGCAAACTGGGCACCTCACTTCCAGAAGATCCTGCTATACCACTCCTGGGCATATACCCAGAAGACTCCCCACCATGTAATAAGGATACATGTTCTACTATGTTCATAGCAGCCCTATTTATAATTGCCAGATGCTGGAAAGAACCCAGGTATCCCTCAACAGAAGAGTGGATGCAAAAAAATGTGGTATATCTACACAATGGAGTACTATTCAGCCATTAGAAACAATGAATTCATGAAATTCTTAGGCAAATGGATGGAGCTAGAGAATATCATACTAAGTGAGGTAACCCAGACTCAAAAGGTGAATCATGGTATGCACTCACTAATAAGTGGATATTAACCTAGAAAACTGGAATACCCAAAACATAATCCACACATCAAATGAGGTACAAGAAGAAAGGAGGAGTGGCCCCTGGTTCTGGAAAGACTCAGTGAAACAGTATTCAGCAAAACCAGAACGGGGAAGTGGGAAGGGGTGGGTGGGAGGACAGGGGAAGAGAAGGGGGCTTGCGGGACTTTCGGGGAGTGGGGGGGCTAGAAAAGGGGAAATCATTTGAAATGTAAATAAATTATATCGAATAATAAAAAAAAAAATAAGTGGATATTAACCTAGAAAACTGGAATACCCAAAACATAATCCACACATCAAATGAGGTACAAGAAGAAAGGAGGAGTGGCCCCTGGTTCTGGAAAGACTCAGTGAAACAGTATTCGGCAAAACCAGAACGGGGAAGTGGGAAGAGGTGGGTGGGAGGACAGGGGAAGAGAAGGGGGCTTACGGGACTTTCGGGGAGTGGGGGGGCTAGAAAAGGGAAATCATTTGAAATGTAAATAAATTATATCGAATAAAAAAAATACAAATACCCCTCAATAAAACAAACAAACAAAAAAGAACAATACAAAAATCAATGACACAAAGAGTTGGTTCTTTGAGAAAATCAGTATGATTAATAAATCCTACAAATTAGCAAAAAGGCAGAGAGGGAGTGTCCAAATGAACAAACTTAGAAATAAAAAGGGGAACATGAGAATAGACATCAGGAAAATTCAGAAAACCAACAGTACATGCTGTAGAAACCTGCCCACAGTAATTGGGGGGGGGGGAATAGGATAACTTTTTTGGCACATAGGACTTACCAAAGTTAAATTTGATGAGCAATTTAAACTGTCCTATAACCCCTATTGAAACAGAAGTTATAATTAAAGTTTCCTAACACTCCAAGCCCCAATGCCAGGTGCATTTTAGCACAGATTTTTTCCAGACTTTCAAAAAAGAGTTAATAGCAAAACTTCTCAAATTATTTTTGAAAACTGAAACAGAAGAAACATTGCCCAATTTATTTTATGAGGCCACAGTTACCCTGATATCTAAGCCACAGAAAGACTCAACAAAGAAAGAGAACTTATGAATATAGATGCAAACCAAATTCAAAAACACATGGAAAAGATCATCTACTATGATTAAGTCGGCTTCACCCCAGAGATGCAGGGATGGTTCAATACACAAAAATAAGTAAATATAATCCACCATAAAAAAAAACAAAAACAAAAAAAAAACAGAAAATAGCAACCTACATTGCTATCTCAGTAAATTCAAAAAAAAAAAAAAAAAAAAGACCTTTGACAAAATCCAGCACCCTTTCATGATAGAAGTCCTGGAGATGTTAGGTATCCAAGGAATATAATGCAACATAATAAAGAAAGTTTACTGCAAGACCATAGACAACGCCAAAATAAATGGAGAGTAACTCAAAGCAATTCCACTAAAATCAAGAACAAGACAAGGTTGCCCAAACTCTTACACAGGAGTTCTTAGTTTTAGCTAGATAGTAAGACATCTGAAGAGATCAAGAAGATACAATTTGGAAATAAAGAAGTGAAAGTGTCACTATTTTCAGATGCTATGTTAGCATATATAAATGATCCTTAAAATTCTACTAGGGAATATTTAACAATTAATGACTGCACCAAGAGGGAGAATTTGTCTCCCTTAGGCATATGTATCCAATATCAAGTAGTCATCCTTGAAATCATATACATACAAGCAGCACTAATCAGACTCAGCAAGTTTATTTATATATTTATGCATCTGTGTGTGAGTGTGTGTATGTATGTGTGTGTATGTGTGTGTATAAAACAATAATAATCAAAGGGCAAAATGCTATGAATTTGAGGAGAATAATGAGGTGATCCATGGTTGGAGAAGGAGGAAGACTAACTGGGTCTGTTCTCAGGAAGAAAAGGAAAGGGGAGAAATGATGCTATTACATATTTTTTCTTTTTTAGCTTATAAATTTATTACAACATTTCTCCCTTCCTTTTCCTCCTTTCTAGCACTCCCATATACCCCTCCCACTCTCCTTCAAATCCATGACCTCTTTTCTCACTGTTACCACATGAATATGTATGTATGTATGTATGTATAAGCAAACATCATATAGCAACAAAATTAGACATCTATTAACAAAATCAGAAATATAAGAGGCAATTTAAACAGACACCAAGAAAAATCCACAGAATCAAACTTTTTTTAAAACGGTACTCCATTGAAAATTTAAAAATTTTTAAAAATGTACATCTTGATTCTCATAGAGAGAGAGAGAGAGAGAGAGAGAGAGAGAGAGAGAGAGAGAGAGCGCTAGAGATCTCCATCCTGTTCAGTTCATATAATGTGTTTTAAAGGATGACCATTTTACACTAGACAACCAGTTGGTGTTTTTTTCCCTTACAGAAGACCACCTTTTCTGTTTCCATCTTTCCTCTGTTTTCTATAGTTCTTTAGGTAGGATTGCGGATTTTTTCATTAGTACTTCATGAGCTTTCTTTATCGTGTTTGGCATGTTCATTGGTATTATCTTGGTCAATTCATGTTTGGCCAGTCATGTTGGTGAGACTTTATGGGTTTAATTTCTGGTATTACCAGGAGATACAATCTCACAGTAAACTCCCTGGTCCTCTGGCTCTTAAAATATTTCTGCCTCCTCTTCAAAAATATTCTCTGAGCCTTATGTATGGGAAAGTCTTGTAGATGTTTTATTAAGACCATCTGTCATAATCTCTTAATAGAATTCACCAAGTGTCGCCTAAGAACATGGAGTTTTATATTCACAGATAAGTTTAGTCTTCACCATCATCAAGAAAACTTTCCCTTGCAACAGATAAAGACCACTACAGAAAACAACAATAAAAATGCAGAGTTGTGCTGCCCAGTTCCAAATCCACAAAACAGAACTAAGACCTAAGGCTCAGAGAGCATGTGGAAGAGGGGGCAGAAATGTTCTAAGAGTCAGAGGATACAGTACAATGCTGTGGCATCATAACTCAACAGCATCATAGCTAGAAACTGCGCCCAACGTGACTACAGAATGTGATCTGAACAAGGATAATACCAGTGAACAGTCCAACTTGGGGAAGAAAACTCCATTAGACCTTCCTTAACCCTCCAAAAAGAACTATAAAAACTGAGGAAATCTGGGAGCCAAAGAGGAAAGATTATCCCAATTGGTTTCCCATTGCCAAAGAATCAAACCTGAAAACATACATAACTATAATATTATATAGACTAAAGCACTGAGTTTAGAAATAAATGTGAGTGGGGGTATGTATATCTATCTATATATAGATCTTTCTCTCTTTCTCTCTCTCTTACTCTGTGTGTGTGTGTGTGTGTGTATACAATCTAGCTAGCTTTCTACTACAGAAAACCACAACCAATTAATAACCATATTTGCTGAACCTGTGTAATTATATTTTAACTAAATTATCACTCTTTTAAAGTAATAATTTTAATTATAATATAATTATATTATTGCCCCTTCCATTTTAAGAAGGAAAGAAAATCCTCTAGTTATAAGGAGTGGGGAAAGCTATTTGAAATGCCACGGGAATAAAACTTTAATGAAGTATAACTTAAGACATTGAAAGACACTTTGAAGAGGTGACCCTCCAGCATTCCTTGCCTACCATCAGTAACCAGGACAAAAATATATCCCTGAACTCAGCATGACAGTCTTCATGTTTTATTCATTTATCCTTAGGAGATAACCAGAGCTAAGTCGTCAGGCAGAGAAGTGACTCACTGATTTTTGAGAGTGGAGACAGGCACTGAGAATTTTCTCCTTTAGCATTCAGAGTACTCCCAACTATAATAGCTCAATGATATTTGCCAGTTGAAATAATCTAACAACATGAGATATAATTTGATTTGTGATTATCATAAAGACTGTTGTAACAAAAATACCCAAAGACAATTTGCTTGTGATATAAAATTGTGAAGTACATAGACAAATTTAAAGGGTTTATTTATTCATACATAAAAATTCATAGTATTCTGTTCAGAATTTGATATAAATCTGTGTCATATTTATTAGTGTGATTTAATCAAATCAAAAAAGTTTAAATATTTACTTAAAGGGTTACCCCAAAGAATGACATGTGGTAAGAAGGAAAGAGAATCTGTCTACCACAGCAAAGGATTTGTTTTCAATGATTTTTCTTTTCTATTAGCTTCAGAGTGTCTGGCTTTATGTGGAGGTCCTTGATCCATTTGGATTTGAGCTTAGTACAAGGAGACAAGGATGGATCAATTCGCATTCTTCTGCATGCTGACCTCCAGTTGAACCAGCACCATTTGTTGAAAAGGCTATCTTTTTTCCATTGGATGTTTTCAGCCTCTTTGTCAAGGATCAAGTGGCCATAGGTGTGTGGGTTCATTTCTGGATCTTCAATCCTGTTCCATTGATCCTCCTGCCTGTCACTGTACCAATACCATGCAGTTTTTAACACTATTGCTCTGTAGTATTGCTTGAGGTCAGGGATACTGATTCCCCCAGATTTTCTTTTGTTGCTGAGAATAGTTTTAGCTATCCTGGGTTTTTTGTTGTTCCAGATGAATTTGATAATTGCTCTTTCTAACTCTGTGAAGAATTGAGTTGGGATTTTGATGGGTATTGCATTGAATCTGTATAGTGCTTTAGGCAAAATGGCCATTTTAACTATATTGATTCTACCGATCCATGAGCATGGGAGGTTTTCCCATTTTTTGAGGTGTTCTTCCATTTCCTTCTTCAGAGTCTTGAAGTTCTTGTCATACAGATCTTTCGCATGTTTGGTAAGAGTCACCCCAAGATACTTTATACTGTTTGTGGCTATTGTGAAGGGGGTCATTTCCCTAATTTCTTTCTCAGCCTGCTTATCCTTTGAGTATAGGAAGGCCACTGATTTGCTTGAGTTGATTTTGTAACCTGCCACTTTGCTGAAGTTGTTTATCAGCTGTAGGAGCTCTCTAGTGGAGTTCTTTGGGTCACTTAGGTAGCCGATCATGTCGTCTGCAAATAATGATAGTTTGACTTCCTCCTTTCCAATTTGTATCCCTTTGACCTCCTTATGTTGTCGAATTGCCCGAGCTAGTACCTCAAGTACAATATTGAAAAGATAAGGAGAAAGGGGGCAGCCTTGTCTGGTCCCTGATTTCAGTGGGATTGCTTCAAGTTTCTCTCCGTTTAGTTTGATGCTGGCTACCGGTTTGCTGTATATTGCTTTTACTATGTTTAGGTATGGGCCTTGAATTCCTGTTCTCTCCAAGACTTTAAGCATGAAAGGATGCTGAATTTTGTCAAATACTTTTTCAGCATCCAATGAAATGACCATGTGGTTTTGTTCTTTGAGTTTGTTTATGTAGTGGATTGTATTGATGGATTTCCGTATATTGAACCAACCCTGCATTCCCGGGATAAAGCCTACTTGATCATGGTGGATGATCGTTTTGATGTGTTCTTGGATTCGGTTGGCAAGAATTTTATTGAGTATTTTTGCATCGATGTTCATAAGGGAAATTGGTCTGAAGTTCTCTTTCTTTGTTGGATCTTTGTGTGGCTTTGGTATCAGTGTAATTGTGGCTTCGTAGAAGGAATTGGGTAGTGTTCCTTCTGTTTCTATTTTGTGGAATAGTTTGAAGAGTATTGGTGTTAACTCTTCTTTGAAGGTCTGGTAGAATTCTGCACTGAAACCATCTGGTCCTGTGCTTTTTTTGGTTGGAAGACTTTCTATGACTCCTTCTATTTCTTTAGGCTTTATGGGACTGTTCAGATGGTCTAGTTGGTCCTGATTTAATTTTGGTATTTGGTATCTGTCAAGGAAATTGTCCATTTCTACTAAGCATAAGAAAACTAGCCTCATTTGTAAACTGCGTATTCTGTAATGAAAGCAAACCTACACACATCCATGCTCATTCCTGCACACACGCAAAATCTGCTTGTATTGATCATCCCTGTTTGAATTCTACACATTACTTCCAAGATTCAACTCTTTTTTTTTTTTTGTAAAAATATTTTATTAGACACACTTACAGGCTATGACTCAACTAATTCAATGTGGCAGGCTGTGGCAGAAAGTCCAAGAATCAGAAGTTGCTTACATTACAAGGCTGTATGACTCAGCTATTCTTCAGTAGAAGCTGGAATTCCAAACAAGTAGACTCTAAAGCTGGTGAAGGACTGAACTTGCTAGCAACAGAGAGAGCAACCAGGCAAAGAATAAGTTTCTTTCTTCCATGTCATTATAGGCTTCTAGCAGAAGGTATGGCTCAGAGTAAAGGCCTATCTTCCTACCACAAAGGTCCAGACTAGAAGTTGATTCATCCCTTGACAAGGTTCTTTAATAGATTATTAGCTCTCTTATTTGTAGTTATCAGCAATATTACATCAATGAGTTACCATAACAACAGTACATGAACCCAAAGTGAAGCGTGGGTCTTTGTGAGAAAAATTATTTTAATAATATTAAATTATTTTTTTCTTTTTTTATGTCATTTTTATTTGATATATTTTTTATTTACATTTCAAATGATTACCCCTTTTCTGGCTCCCCACTCCCTGAAAGTCCCATAAGCCCTCTTCCCTCCCCCTGTTCCCCCATCTACCCCTTTCCACTTCCCTGTTCTGGTATTGCACTATACTGCTGCACTGAGCCTTTCCAGAACCAGGGGCCACTCCTTCGTTCTTCTTGGACATCATTTGATATGTGGATTATGTCTTGGGTATTCCAAGTCTCTAGGCTAATATCCACTTATCAGTGAGTGCATACCATGATTGATCTTTTGAGACTGGGTTACCTCACTTAGTATGATGTTTTCCAGCTCCATCCATTTGTCTAAAAATTTCATGAATTCATTGTGTATATATGCCACATTTTTTGTATCCATTCCTCCATTGAGGGACACCTGGGATTTTTCCAGCTTCTGGCTATTATAAATAGGGCTGCTATGAACATAGTGGAGCATGTATCCTTATTACATGCTAAGGAATCCTCTGGGTATATGCTCTGGAGTGGTATAGCAGGGTCCACTGGAAGTGATGTGCCAACTTTTCTGAGGAACCGCAAGACTGATTTCCAGAGTAGTTGTACCAATTTGCATTCCCACCAGCAGAGGAGAGTGTTCCTCTTTTATCACATCCTCGCCAACACCTCCAGTCTCCTGAGTTTTTCATCTTAGCCATTCTGACTAATGTAAGGTGAAATCTCAGGGCTGTTTTGATTTGCATTTTCCTAATGACTAATGATGTTGAGCATTTTTTTAAGATGCTTCTCAGCCATCTCAAGTTCTTCAGGTAAAAATTCTTTATTTAGCTCTGTACCCCATTTTTAATAGGGTTACTTGGTTTTCTGGAGTCTAACTTCTTGTGTTCTTTGTATATATTGGATATTAGCCCTCTGTCGGATGTAGGGTTGGTGAAGAGCTTTTCCCAATTTGTTGGTTGCAGATTTGTCCTTTTGATGGTGTCCTTTGCCTTACAGAAAGTTTGTAATTTTATGAGGTCCCATTTGTCAACTCTTGATCTTAGAGCATAAGCTATTGGTATTCTGTTCAGGAACTTTCCCCCTGTACCAATGTCCTCAAGGGTCTTCCCCAGTTTCTTTTCTATTAGCTTCAGTGTGTCTGGCTTTATGTGGAGGTCCTTGATCCATTTGGATTTGAGCTTAGTACAAGGAGATAAGGATGGATCAATTCCCATTCTTCTGCATGCTGACCTCCAGTTGAACCAGCACCATTTGTTGAAAAGGCTATCTTTTTTCCACTGGATGTTTTCAGCCCCTTTGTCGAAGATCAAGTGGCCATAGGTGTATGGGTTCATTTCTGGATCTTCAATCCTATTCCATTGATCTGCCTGCCTGTCACTGTACCAATACCATGCAGTTTTTAACACTATCGCTCTGTAGTATTGCTTGAAGTCAGGGATACTGATTCCCCCAGAATTTCTTTTGTTGTTGAGAATAGTTTTAGCTATCCTGGGTTTTTTGTTATTCCAGATGAATTTGAGAATTGCTCTAACTCTATGAAGAACTGAGTTGGGATTTTGATGGGTATTTCATTGAATCTGTATATTGCTTTTAGCAAGACACCATTTTAACTATATTGATCCTGCCAATCCATGAGCATGGCAGATTTTTCCATTTTCTGAGGTCTTCTTCCATTTCCTTCTTCAGAGACTTGAAGTTCTTGTCATACAGATCTTTCACTTGTTTGGTCAGAGTCACACCAAGGTACTTTATATTGTTTGTGGCTATTGTGAAGGATGTAGACAGAGTGCTATTCTGAGTTCATTCTTCCTCAGATGATATCCTAGAATTCCTTTGAAATACTTCTTATTCTGTCAAGGGAGGTAAAGCTTGTAGCTCTATATAGCTAGGGAATCTCTCTGGTGTCCCACTGTCTTCTATACAGGTGGCAAGTGTGCAGGAGATATGAAAACTACTCCTTCAAGGGAGTAGGCATCTTGGGCATTGAACACAATCCACTGTGAGCTGTCCTCCAGCGTCCTAGAAGGCTGTCAAGCCAGCTCTGTATGACCCACTAGAACAGGTGGGCCTGGAAGCACAGGGGTAGGTTTCCCCTGAGCATTGTCATTTCATAGCTAGATCAGAAGTCTAATAAATGAACCCTGAAATGGGGCTCAGGAGACCTACCATCAAGCCTCGGCTTTACATTATCCACTGTGATTTATTGGTTATTTTATTAAAATACTCCTACATTGCCTTGTCCATAGAAAGTTCGACATGTTCTTTTAAATATTTTTCCTAGAACTAAAACTCTCATTTTAAATTATATCCCAGGTTAAATTCTTGTATTCACTTATACCTGCCTTAGAATTAAAGTCATAAGACAGATAACGGAATGGAAATGCATGTTCTTTTTCCAATACAAATTAAAATACCATATGCCTGCAATTTTCATAAAACATTATGTTTTATAAATTTATCATTAACATGTGGTATCACTGACATGATAATCACTTAAGAAGCAATATCTGATAAGCATTCTGCTTCTTCAAAGTCACAATAGAGGGAAATAATTTTCTTCCTCATGCTAAGCAAAGCTTAGGTAGCCAACCACCGCCATGAACTGTGAGCTCCCCACTACATTTTATAATTTTCCAGCATGTGTTTGGAGAGCCAAGTGGGCTTTCTACGACTAATGGGTTTGGTTTCAACTGCAGCTTTATCACCAGCCAGCTGGCTGGCCTGAAGTAATTAAATTCCCACCAATTACTATGAACTTTAGGGGGTAAGGAAAGCATTTCCTTCTATACCGCTATATGTAAAATAGGTATTGGAATATTGTAAATGTTTGCTGAATGAATGACCCTCTCAGAGCCTCAGTTATTCATGATGGAAAACAATAACTTAGTGCTGTACTCTGCTCCACAATTAAGACAATAGCTTACATGGAAGCCATGAACAGAAAGTGTGACACACAACAGGCATTCAAAAACAAACCAGAACAACAAAAAGCAGGGGGAAAGCAGGCCCAATGTAAAGTAAAACCAAGTCACAAAAACCAAACCTACCAAAAAATCTACCTTAAAGCTTAATATTCATAAAAGCAACCAAGGTTGGCAATATATAATCTGACATCAATTAAGGTTTTTCCAAGGGTGTAACAGCCCTTGATGCTATAAAGTACTTTTTGTCACTCTTAGTAATGCAGCTATAATTATGACCATCATCCTACATCAGCAATGTTGTGACATCTCATTTTATTAAGTCTGTGTGAAAATCTCAGATTACTCCCAGTAGTGGTAAGTGGCCTTTCTAGATTTCTAGATTGTTCAAGGTTGAAGAATGAACTTCACATTTGTATCTGGATAGCTTAATGGACTTGTCAATATTTGACTATTTGTGACCTCCAAAATGAGAACATTATGGAGTTCAGACAGAAGCTAATCAGTCTAAGCTTTTTCACTTAAATGTGTAGATGGAACAGTAATTTTACAATTAAATCTGACTTAGCATACATTGCAGATTTGACCTGATGGTAATAATTGCTCCAATCACAACACAAATGATAAACCAAGATTATCAGACAAAACATTTGTCTTATGCTAATTGCTCAATCACAACTGAAACTGAGATAAAAATGATTTTTTTTTTTTGCTTGTGTTATTTCTATTAGTTGGGTTACCTGCCTATTCAATAAGTGCTACAGAATCCTTCTGCCCCATCTAGGTTCATCAGGACCCAGGCTGAATGAGTCGTCTGAGTGTGTCTCTGTTAAAGTCTGCAGACACATTGGGTGAGTCTTTGGTATTTTTTAATGGTCTTTCATTTGAACAACTCACTGATTTTTATTTAAAGATCCTTTATACAGGAAGTTAGTTTTTAAATTTTTAAACATCTAAGCCAATTCCTTATTTTTTTTCCAGAAAACGTGAATAAATTTCTTTTACATCAAAAATAAGAATGAAGGTTTCTCTTTATCTTATAAAATACAAACAACAAGGAAATTGTCAGCTATATTTACTACATAATTAAGAATTATATAGCAAAAAAAACAGTAAACCTTACCTGTCTCTGAAGTCCTTACAGAAATTAATGAGGAAGACTGATTGCCATGGCCAAGTCTGGTATATGACCGGACAGAAATATTATAGAGTGTGTAAGGTTTCAGGTCACTTAAAATTACGTTCGTGGTTGATGAGTTCTTCATGAACAAGGTGTCTGCATTTTGGTAAAGCACTTCATAGGCAATAATGATCCCGTTAGGTCTTTCAGGAGGGGACCACCTCAAGCTCAGTTCATTTGGAGACACATCAGTTACTTTGACATCTTGAGGTGATGATTCTGGCTCTGTGACGGATAGAACAAGACTTTAAAAACGTGCTTTTTCATGCTTGTTCTTTTAGACACTGAACCAGCCATATGATAACTTTTCTTTCCTTCCTTTCCTTCCTTTTCTTCCTTTCCTTCCTTTTCTTCCTTTCCTTCCTTCCATCCTTCCTTCCTTCCATCCTTCCTTCCTTCCATCCTTCCTTCCTCCTTCCTTTCTTCCATCCTTTCATCCTTCCATCCTTCCTTCCTTCCTTCCATCCTTCCTTCCTCCTTCCTTTCTTCCATCCTTCCATCCTTCCATCCTTCCTTCCATCCTTCCATCCTTCCTTCCATCCTTCCTTCCTTTCATCCTTCCTTCCATTCTTCCTTCCTTCCATCCTTCCTTCCCTCTTTCCTTCCTTTTTTATCTCTTCCATCCTTTTTAAATTATAAATATACTTTATATTCTTACCGTCTTCTGGTGTTCTCACAAAGATGTCATTTTCTTCTGACAGAGAACCTTCCCCAACATGAGTTGAGGCAGCAACCCTCATTTTGTATCTTGTATATTTCTTCAACCCTAAAAGACAACAGAACTGTTGTTTACAATCTTCAAAAATAACATTCTTATATTAGTGCCATTTGCCATAGGACCAATGTAAACACTTTACTAAAAGAACTGGCTCTCTACATCAGATCCCATATACTCATAGTCTCCCAAATTCCTTGAGCTTTAAGGTTTTCCATACAGACGATATCAGTGATCTTTCCTGTAATGCTAAGGCAGTTACCTAAAGCTGGAAAAAAAGAGGTTTGGCAAGCTGGGCAGTGGTGGTGCATGCCTGTAATCCCAGCACTTGGGAGGCAGAGGCAGGCAGATTTCTGACTTCGAGGTCAGTCTGGTCTACAGAGTGAGTTCCAGGACAGCCAGGACTACACAGAGAAATCCTGTCTCAAAAAACCAAAAAAAAAGAAAAAAGAAAAAAAAAGAGGTTTGGCACACAGCAAGAAGAATTGGCACACACACACCCTGTCAATTGAATTATTTCAGTTGATTTTCAAGTCTTCAATAATACATTATTTCCTCGGTTATATGTATGCCTGTAAAATGCTTTGATAATATCCCTTTTAATTTGTGTGGATAGTTAAAGAAACATGTTGTATTATTATTTCCGTAAACATTTCTAAGATATCCATGTAGCACACACCAACAAAATCTGGAATATGTCCTGCAGCATTAAAGATGTATAGAGTACACATTATCCATCAGAAGAGTAAGAGTGCAAAAAGAATCACAACTTTTCCTTCTACCTGTGATGAGAAAGTTGTTATCTACAGTAGTCATCTGGAAGGCTCTGTTTGTATCCAATTCCACTGCATAGATTGTATAATGAGTGATTTTCCCATTAGGATATTCTGGAGGATCCCAATATAATAAAATAGACGAAGAACTAATATTTTTATAGTTTATAATTTGGATGGAGCTTGGCACTTGAAAAGAAGAATGAAAAATTAATTGTAATAAAAAAGCCAAAGTATTAATCACATAAATAGTATTTTCAAATAATTGTTTCAAAGGAAATGCATTTGTACCTTGCTCACGTGTCCTAACAGTGAGAACTGTTGGTGGTCCTTCACCCATGATAGTGAAAGCAGATACGCTAATCGTGTGCTCAGTGAACGGTACAAGCCTCCTGATAACATAAGACAGCTGTTCAGCAGTGATGTCAGTAATATACTGATTCCTGGTGGTTACTATTGGAAAGCAACAAGAAAAAAGCAGATATTTAGTTCTACCATCAGAATTGTTTTTTTCTCAATGAAACCTAGCAATTAATGCATTAATATCTTTATAGGTCTCATATACAAAATAGGAGACATATCTAATAAAAATGAACATTTTATGAATTCTAGACTCCCCAATATCTATAAACATCTCGCTCTCATAATATCATTTTATAAGTTCTCATACATTGTTTTAGAACATGATAGCACCATTTTGAGAAAAATATAACATTTCAGGAAAGACTGTCTGAAGGGTTTTGTTGTTCTTTTGCTTTTTCTGGAAGTAAACACTAGGCAACAATCTAAGAAGGAAACATTATGAGTCAACACTAAATTTTAATTGCATACTTTAAGAAATGAACATTCTATTTGGACTCAAAATTTATTTTATGTTCATTAGTCCCAGTGATTGCTTAATGCAAGCATTCTTGCTTAGTATTTAACTAACACATGTGTGAGACTACAAAAAAGGTCTGAGATATTTAGTTTATTTATAAAGTTTGCCTATGAATTTTTAATAGGGAACTAAGCTAATTTTGAAATATATAGGGGAGCAGCTGTGGGTCTTTTAGGTTTTAGTGCTAACCCTGTTAGCTTTGCAAAAGAGAAGTAAAGATGTATTGACTGAAATGCAATTTTCTTTTATTAATTATACCATGGATAAAAGAGCATAAAATTTTTCTCTTGGAATGAGGCAAATTCCAGATCATAGAAGAAGCCATGAAATAAATACTATTCCTACTGAACATTACATAAAAATCTAAAGAAACACTAGAACCCTGCATCATCCAACTACATGCCTTCAATTTGCCTTAGATGACACCCTCCTTTTAGAAACAATAAGTTTCACTGACCCCAAAGAGCAAGTGTGTGCACTAATGACATCACCACATACCAGGGACACCTACACCTGTTTATTGCACCATGCACTAGAGTTGTAACTTTCTGACCTATTTACCTTTAGTGACATTCGAAAACCTATTCGTCAAAGGCTGCAGAGACTGTGAGGCCTGTAAATGACTTGAAGATATGTTAATCCCTCCCCATCACACCTGCTTTGGCAACTGTAATAACTGATTGTCTATGCAGCTCGGCTAGAGACTCTAGGGTGCTACTTTCTCTAGGAAGAAGGTCAAATGGGTTAGAAAGGGCCAGACACTGCTTGTGTGGCATTTCCATTTGTTTCATGAGGGTATCCGACAGTTAAAAAGAAATACCTGACTCTAGCCTGTGGACCATTAATAACATGTTTGAACTCTCAGCTTGGCTTCATACCTCGGCTAGAGATTGGTTTCAATGCACTTTGGAGAGAATTCAAATTTTACCTACCAACTGGTGAACTTTGGTCTTCAGCTCTAGTCCTGGCAGGAAAGTCATGTGGATGGCTGTTGTATATGAATGATGCCAGGGAGTGCAGGTCTGAAGACATCTCTCCTGATCCCTCATAGAATCCTATCATTGGGTCTACTAGGTTCATTATTTCTGGAGACATGGGGTTGTTTATGTACTGTAATTAAAAGTCAATATTGAAAAAGAATGAAACTCAGTTAGTGCTTCATGACTTAAAAATTGTCACTTTGGAATTATGCATTTTTAAAGAAAAAACATTTCTATAACTATTGTGTTCTTTACTTTCCAAGGTTTTGTTCTCAGCTAAAACCCTGCACCATGGTAACATAATATGATCACTATAGTGCTTATTAGATTGATACTTTATTTTGGAGAAAAAGAGGTATTGTTTTCAGACATGTATTGCTTTCTTTGTGGTACAATTAGATATTTTTATGCAAAGGTTTCATAACTGAAATACTTTAGGTTCTCATTCCACAAATGTTCTGAACATATTACTAAAGAGAGGTTTGTTTCCTTCTCTAAATATCTTCACTTGTACACACCTCATGAGTTTCTGCTTGCTGTCAATAACAGTGATATTATAATTTATCTTTAATCAAATGACTTACAGACAAAAAGAAGCTTTCAAGGTAATAGGTCTGCAAGCAGGGTTTACAGCCCACCTGTCCATGGTTCTAAGCTATATTGTCAGTAGTTTTCCTTGTTTACATCACACAATGCAATGCATATATGCCAAATCCACCATGGAAACAGATACCGAACTGAAAATATAAAGCACTGATTGCAGATGCATGTTGTAAAGATGGGGGCAGAGAGGTCACTTGCCTTTGTGGATCCCAACCCAGTATAATGGATCAAAATAGGACAGGAGATAAGCTTTAGTCAAATGTCTGTATAAAACATTAACTTAAATGAATTTTAAGCACTAGTTTAAAACTTGACTCAAGAGGCTGAAGAATCACAGAAACATGTGGGTTTTGGATTTTAATTTGAACATAGTGGTCAACTTAGGCATTAGAAATGAGCAGAAACATGTGGCTATAGTATAGATTAGATGACATCAAGATAATACCAGTAATTTTCCTAGTTGTAGCCATGAGGTGATCCTATGAATGAAATGTCCCTTCTTTAGAGATTCAGGCTAGGCAGGCATACAAGAGCTAGAGTGATATGCAGTCTGGAGTTCATTCTCTTTTTTTCCTCTTTTTTTGTTTAAATTAGATATATTCTTTATTCACATTTCAAATGATTTCCCCTTTCCTGGTCCCCCCCCAATGTCCCATAAGCCATCTTCCCTCTTCTTCCCCAATCATCTCCCCTCATCTTCCCCAATCAACCCCCTCCTGCTTCCCGGTCCTGGTATTTCCCTATACTACTGCATCAGACCTTTCCAGGACCAGGGGCCTCTCCTCCCTTTGATGTCCAACAAGGCTATCCTCTGTTGCCTATACCTCTGGTTCCATGTGTAACTCCATAGGTACTATCTGGTTTATGTTTTTGTCCCTGGGAGCTCTGGGGGTACTGGATAGCTTATATTGTTGTTCCTCCTATGGCACTGCAAACCCCTTCAGCTCCTTGGGTCCTTTCTCTAGCTCCCCCATTGAGAGCTAGAGAACCCTGTGCTCAGTTCAATGGCTGGGTGAGAGTGTCCCCCTTCTGTATTTGTCATGCACTACTTGGCTGCAACAAGGAGAACTGGCTGAGGGAGCATTCACAATGCTAATACTTGCTGAATCCAGGTTGCATTGATGGGGTTTTACCATGCATTTTTCTCCATCTTCATACCTCTTTGAAATTTCCCAAAATACATATTTTTTAAAGAAAGTATTGGAAAAAGGCCATCTTTTCTAGTGAACGTTTTAAGTTCTGTTTCCAGACTCAATTCTGCTTATCACCAATTAAATGCTCTTATGCTTTCAAAATTAATAACGAATTGTCTGTGCCCTGATCAGTCCTATGTACTCAGACACCTGCCTTGTATTTACCTCACATGTTTTGAGTCGTCTTTCTTGCTGGAGCCAGAACTGGCTTTTTTTTCCCTTGCTGTCATTAATGTATTCATTATTTTTAAAGTAATAGTAATAGTAGATGCTCAAGAAAAAGAACTCAGAAAGTAAAAAAAAAAATGCAGTAGTCCAATTAATTTAACTATCTACAAGGCATATCATTTAAATGCCAACTTTTCTAAAAGATAAAAGATTGGGAAATGATTTAAGAGAACTTCCAGCCTTCCAAATAGCAGTACTCAAATTAATACAATCACTCAGAAGCTAGGAAGGCGACTGAGAAAGTGAAATGCTTACTGCACAGCCTTGAGGACCTGAGTTCAGATCTCACCAGCATGTACATAGATGCCAGGCCACAGTGCAATCTGCCTGCAAATTCCCTGCTCAGAAGTTGAGACAAGAAATCCTCAGAACACTGCCTATCTAGGCTAGCTTTCTCAGCGGCCACTGGGTTCATTTCAAAGATCCTACCACAATACAAAAAGTGGATTGAAACTGAGGGCATGCCTACCTTCAACCTTGGTTCCCAACAAGCCTATGAACATATATGTGCTCCCATACACATGTGAGCATGCATTCACACACATGCAGAACAGAAACAGTACTAGGGAGGCAGGTGGGTGGAGTACATTTACTAATCAGCCAGCATGGCCAGAACTGAGAGTCTTGGTTCAAGAAGAAACCTAGTCTCAAAACTAAGGTGATGACTCTTTAAAGAAGAAAGGCATCCAGATATTGACCTCTGATAATAGCCTTCAAATGATCCTAGATTGGAAGACTCCCCATAGCAGATGCACACATACATAACTATCACCACCACCACCACCACCACCACCACCACCACTGTCATCATCGTTGTCATCATCATCTTTAATCTTGGCCACAAAAAAATGTTTGGGGAAAAATGGCGGGCACCCATAGGACACTCGTATTAGTTAAAGAACCTAGGAAAGAGAGCATAGCAGGCAGCGGGACAAAGGAAAGATTTTCCACCTTCTTACAGTCCACATGAGCTCTGACTCCAAAGGGAAATGGAGGAAGACATGAATCACAAACATGTAATTCAGAAACACTGGGTATCCCAGCCAATAGGCTATGTTGAAACCACACGGCCATGCCCACTCCTCTCAATCATGTGCCCTTTGAAAATCTACCGGTTACAAAGAGCAGTGGATGAAACCATGAGGTAGCACAAAGAATGTCACCTTCAATGTGATTTTGCATTAAATCTCTCAATAGCTTCTACCACATTCCAAATAAATTATGGCAGGGCAACCGTAGCATTCCATCAATGAGCCAAGATGAGCCTATCTGTGGACAAACTGCCATTTTGATGTAAGAGTTGACTTGAGTGCTTTTGACTCTGAATCTCATTTCAATTCTAATTTTCACTGGAAACCCTATCTTAAACCAGGGCAATGAATTGAACTCTGGTTTCCTATCAACCAGGAATGTCAAAGGTTATCATTAATTATTCCATATTCAGAACAGTTCTCACACACCGGCTCTTTCACAATGACATTAGGTTATATGTTGGGTTTTTCTAGAGAGAAATGACAGAGCAAAAATGACTCGTTGGAATCAGACTTTAAAAAGAAAATTAATGGAAAGGGGAAGAAGAAAAAGGGTAAAAATGAGGAGATAAGAGTAGAAAAATAAAACCCATTGCAACACAAGTTTGCAATACATGTTTGATGCCTACTGAGTGCAAATGACTAGACTTAGAAGTGCTGATGTTCAGTATCATATAATTTTGTTACAAATCTTACTCTGTTCATTAAGGGATGCTTAACAGCATCCATTAATTTTAGTGGCCCCTACCCACTAAAATTATATCCCCAGTTGTGACAAAGGCAATGTCTTTAGAAATTACCCTATGTTTAAAATGTAAAAAGTGAAGTTGTCCCTACTTGAGAACCACCAAGTTAGGGAATGGCACTATCCATCAACATGAAAGGGCTAACATATGTTAGGGAGGAATCCTTGGAATTTATGTGAAAGAACTGGAGAGTCTGCAGAGTTAAATTCCCAATCCACCTGAATAAACCAACTTGATTTTACATGTAATAACCTCCATTGCAGCAAGTGGGATTTCTGTCAACCTAGACTCAGCGGAGTTCTGCTGAATTGAATTAATGGATTGCTTTTCTTATTTTTAAGAGATTCTCCTATTTCAATATATTATTTCTGTTGCTATTGAAATAAGGAGTAAAAGGAAAGTTACAGTTAACATGTCCGAGAGCATCCTAAAGGATGCTAATTGTAGACATTGCTTCAGTGAACAAATACTTCAGGTTTTTTATCAGATTTTGCTCCATCTATGCTTAATTCTGCTAAGGTAGTCCTAGCTATGCCCCCTTCTCTGTACCAACTAAGTAGGCTCTCACCTCTGGCTCACCAAGCAAAATGGTTGATATACTTGAGAAAGCTGTAGGGTGAAAAATATCATCAGAATTAATTTTTGAAATCTACGATACTAGCAACCAACTGGAAAAATGCCTCAGACTTTACCAAAGTTTGATATTCAAGTAATCATCATTTCATGGAGGGATGAGCTTAGAGACCCTGAGACCAGACCAAAGTAGAGCATCCAAAGTAATTAATTCTAATCTTTGTCTTAAAAGGACAAAATTTACACTAATGGAGAAATTAGTTCTGCTCGGAGTACTCCTAGTTCAATACAGAACACTGTGCTCAGTTTGATGAACGGCTCATTGCCACACTATGAAATAAACTCAGGAGAGGGACTAGGCAAAGATGATCTGGAAAGCAGAACTAGTGAAAAGGGGAAGCTATCGTTTAAGAAAACTATGTCCGTCCACAACAAAAAGTTAAATCTTTATGTATCATTTCATTACTATACAGATTAGCATTTTAAGATACGATATGTCAGATGAGATGCAGAACACTTGTGCCCAGGAGATATCACTTGATCACACTGATCAAATTTTAGTTCTTTTCTCTTGTCATTTGATCAAGTTAATGAAACTGGAGATCGCAGAGTGGGTTAGACTGGATTTTCCTGGTTTCTAATCCCCAGGAAGTACAATAATAAATATTATTGCTCTAGAAAGGAGGGCAGGACTGACTAGTAAATACCATCAAGCAAATACTTCAGTCCAACACAGGAAAAGAATAAAATCTTCTTATTCATCTCTATACGATTTTGGCTTATCAGAATACATAGAACCTTGTAGTCACTAACAAACAAACAAAATCAGTGTATCTGTAGTGAATAATGTTCAGTGTGTTAGCGTGTGTGGGCTAGCAGCTGCTTCTGTGGTGCTTAATAACCCATCACCACAGTTGGTGAAATATTTAGTAGAGCCAGAGTTTCCAATTGTTGATTAAAAAATATTATTGATGAAATTAAAATACACATTGAGAGATTGAAATAAATATCCTCCAACCCTGGCATTCATATTTCAAAGGTATTTTTCTAATGTTTATTTAAATATCAAACCTGGTATCCTAAAGATACTTCATATTATTTTAATAATCCCTATGTATAAGAAACAAGAAAATCACTAAGGGACAGTAGAAAAACATTCCAGTGACCATGATGATCCAGTGAGTCAGAACAAATAATACATTTGTTTCTTTATAATTTCACCATTATGATAGGTGCCCCATGAGCTGCAAGAAAAAAAGGTGGGGTAACAGTAATAATAAATGATTATAGCAACAATATCAATGCCCTGTTCCTGCCTTCCCTTCTGGAGATCTCATACCTAAGCATTTGAAGCACTTCTGGTTTGAGTTCTATGTTTAATTTCTAAAAGCACTGAATAAAGTTCCTATGTTCTGTGTTAGATTCCTTTGTCTATGATAGGGAGGGGCTAGATGACTTAGATACATACATATCTTCATCATCACTTCTCAAATATCTTGTGTTTATGTTCATAAACTCAGTAACATACTAAGCACCAGAGCATGCATGAATCTGCAGTGACCATCCTCTCTGCTGGCCCCCTCACCATCTACCCCTGCGGTCATGCTTCATATAGTCTCTCTGTGCTCCTCTGGGTGAGATGGGACCTGCTGCTACAGAGATGATGGATGAATTTTCAAAACATGACCTTCCTTTGTTTGTTTGATGAAGTAAAAGGCCGGATTGAACAGGACCTAGGCAAGAAACTATATTATATTCTAGGATTAAAAGGTGGCACCAACTAAAACAAAAAGTCAGTAGGAACTCAAGGTCCTTAGTTCTTCAGCCAAAAGAAAATTTACCCTGTCAAAACAATGAACAAGCCTACAAAAGTCTCCTTCAGTTGATCTCCAGATAAGACCACACCCCAGCAAACCCCTTGACTACAGAATTATGAGACCCTAAGCAGAAATTTAATCTGTTCTGCACTCTGGCTGTTGGGAACTGTGAGATAACAGGAACACATTCTGTGAAGTTGCTGAGTTTGTGTCAATAGTCTCTCAACTGTGGAAAACTAACATAATGAGATAACAATGGAAACTCAGGAAATGGACAGCAATGCTGGGTGAAAGGGAGGACACGGGACTGAGACAGAGATGTGCAACCATCATGCTCTGAAGATAAAAACAAATGGCTATGTGACTTTGAATTGAATATTACAGAGAATGTAAGTTGAAGAAGAGCCTAGGATATCAAACTTTTATGAGTGGAATGCCATTATCCTAAAAGAAAAAATTAGACACATGTCATACATGCTCATTTTAAAGTCCTCTCCTCTTAAAGAACAATTTTCAAAACAAAAATCAGCTCAAGAGATGGAGTAATTCTCAGCCTATAGCTTGTTGCCTAATCAAGCAATGTCAGCCTCTCTTTAGCCAGCAGTCTTGTCACTTGAAAACTTTTAATTGCCCTAGCAAACTCTTGCGGGTAGCCTATGGAGCCAGTATCCTTTCAGTCACACATCTCTATCTCTAGGACCCTAATTTAACCTCTTGCTTCCTGTTGTTCTATTATTCACTGGGCGAGCCTAGTCATTTCATTTGATTTTTCTGTTATTTCATTTTAAGCGGTGGAGTTTAAACACACTTCACCCCTGGTAGGCTCATCCTAGGCAGAAATTCACAATGTCAGAAATAAAAGGTAGGAAACATTTAAACCAATGATCACCAATGATTGGTTGATTACCAAGAGGAACCAATGATTGAAAGTGTAAGATCATTTTTTAACAGGGGCTATAGTCAGTGTACATGCTGACACACAGCCGTAACTTGGATACCGGATATCAACAAAAGAAATAAAGCAACAACAACATAGGGAAGTGCTATGAGATGTAAGAGAGCTAAAAAGAGAGTTCCTGAATGTCCCTATAAATACATTAACAAATAGGACAGCTGTGAGCATCGCTAACAGCTTTAATCATTTAAATCTAACATATTGCAAAGAAGCAGTATATAAAAGTAGAGGAAGAAATAAGCAACAAGTGGTATTAAAAACTGTACAGTAATGGTAGACGGGTGAATTTAGGAAAGAACATATATTCATTTTGGGAAGGAATGTGTTAATTTCTTAAGAATTGTCAGTGGTATTCATTCCCTTTATTCTACACTGAGGTAACATGTGACTCCTAAGGAGGATCCAAAAATGTAACATGCTCTTGAGATAGACATGGAGGTGAATGGGAAGAGAGTACCTAATCTGAGAGATAGCACAACAAGAAAACAAGCTAATCAATTGGGATATTAAGCCATGGGTTTTCTCTATGGTGCACTACTGCTATCGCTGTAGGACAGAGCATTATAAAATGGGGGAGCATGAGCTGGTGAGGTGGCTCAGCTGGTAAAGCAACTGTCTGAAAAGCCAGAGTGCCAGAGTTCAGATCCTCAGAACCTAAGAAACACCTGAGTATGATGACATGACCAGTTTTTTCAGTGGTCGGGAGAAAAGAGGTAGACATAGACAGATCCATGGAAGGTCCTGGGGCAGTCATCCTTGCTCATGCAAGAAAACTCTGGAAACATCCTGCCTCAAAAAGTAGAAGTCACATAAGTGCTTCTAAGTGGGTGCATAGTACATGTATACATTTAACCACACATACACCCCACACGTAAACACACTCATGCACATGCACACATACACACTTTAAAAAACATGAAAGTAAAAATTCTTTATAGGTTGGCTTCTCCGAGGTCACAGTTGTAAAGCACAGAAATATCAAGGCAAAGACCCAAGGCCCCTTGGTTTAGACCTGGTGTATCCACCATTCCTCATCAACACACTACAGTAGAATAATGACCAACAACGAGAGAAAGTAGAGTTCCTGAAATGAAACTGATATAACAAAAATTGATTCTCCTGCCCCCACAGACATGAGAATAGAATGGCTCTTCTTATAAAGAGGGTTTAGGAGCTAAGAGTTGAGTAGATTGTAAGGTGAAAGGCCAAGGTTACTTCTAACAAGTCACAAATATTAGCACTGGACTTACTTCATGCCAACTACAGTGCTGCTTTCTTTACATCACCCATTAAACCCCCATTATGGACCCTTGGTTATAGGAACTCCTGTAATTCCTAAGTCTCAAGTTCAAGAGTCAAGCAACCTTCCCCAGGATTAAACCATCAATAATGGCAGAACTAGGCACGGAGCCCTAACCATTTGCCACCTGATCCTACATTCTTAACCATTTCATCCTCTCAAATCCAGGACCATATTTACATAGATTGGACAGCTCTAATTATAAAGTTCTTTCTGCTATGTTACAGGACCTCCAACTGACCTTTCCAGAACCTTTTAACTTCTAGAGAAAAGCAGGTGTGTCTGGCTAGTCAACAAATGGCATTAGCAAATTTGGGAAACTTGTCACCTGGTTCAAAGAAAACTAGGTATCTATTTTAAGATGTTCCCTACAGGGACAAATGTTTAAGCTTCTGCTCTTTGATGAGATGCCAACTAGAATATTAGAAAACCTACAACTCAACATCCATTACACAGAAGAAAGGACACAAGATAGGGCTGAAGTTTAACCTGGGGATGAGAGGTCCTGAATAGCTACACAGCACTGAGTACCATGATGAAATCAATGCCAGAGGTAAGGGAATTCTGGTACCAGAAATAGAGGGACAGGAGGGAGGGTGGATAACACTAGTACAAAGAAGAGCAATTCAAAACTGAAAACAGCAGAAGCTAATTTCTTAATAAGCACCACATATGTTTCTAATGGTTCAGTGATTTCTACTCTGGTCCTAAGTACACAGCCTTAGCATGCATACTCGATGATAGGAAAAAGTCTAGGGATTTCAAGGGTTCTCACTGGTCACTGGCTGGCTTGGCCAGGAGAGTACCTCAGAAGCACATCAGCTGCCTACCTTCCCCAACAGAGACAAAAGGAGAAAATAAAGTAGCCTCTGTGCTTAAATGCAATGTCTTAACAAAAAGACCAAGCCCTCTCATATTAAACACAACACTAGAATTTCTTTATATTTAGTTACATGTTTTCAATAAGAAAAGGCAGTGCTGAAGCCATGAGGATCTTGAGTACAAATAGGACAAAATTATTTGTTGACAACAGTCATTTTTGGGCCGCTGTTCTCAATTATAAGCCTTTGAGACAATGTTTAAGTCATAATCATAGTCTGCAAATAACATATTTACTGGATGAGAATAATAAAGGCCACATATTAGTACCTTTAGTCCTGTGTGATGGATCAATAGACATTTTTCATATGAAAGAGAACAGGAACACTTAACTAACAAGGCCTGAAATAAACAGTGGCCTGCCTAACATCTCAACATACCTCAATTGATTTTGCTTCCTGGCAGCCAGGTGTCAAGACTTAATGTAGAAACTTGACAAGTCAGCCAAGTTGCCAGTGACCAGAACCAACAGAACGGGCTCAGCAAAATAGGAAATGTAAGTGTAATACCTCCTCTTGTCCTGTGAGCAGAGTATTTTCCAAAATGACTCCTGACTCGAGAAGAGACACTTTCACACGGTACTGACTGATGAGTCCATTTGGTTGCCGAGGTTTCCTCCAAGTAATTGTTATTTCTGTGGCCTCTACCTCTGCAATCTGTAAATCAAACACTGCTCCTGGAACTAAAAAAAATGTATTTTAAGGTACAATTAGAAAGAGCAAATACATTTTCAAATGCAAAATATTCCCTAAGTCCTTAGCCCATGATATTAGATGTATAAATAGCTCTGGGAAAATTGACTAGAATAATTACTAACATTAAAAATTAACTAGGCAAAAAAATTCCTTAAATGCAAGGAAATTTAAAACTAATACCATGTGCATTCCCAAAATATGAGGAACAGGATAACACGGAGTCATTTTCCCAAAGAAAATGTAGTTACACTATTCGATCAGACCACATTGCTGAAATAATTTCTTGACTTGAGAGACGCTCAGGGCAAGGCAGGGGTGAGTTAAAAGTACTTCAGCCTGACAACCTGAGCTTGAGCATTTCAGCTGAATCCACAGAACTCATTATGAAAGGAAAAAAAGACTCCTGAGTGTTGTTCCCTACCCTCTACAATCATCATGGCATGCGCAGACTCCAACAGTTCATATAACAACAACAATCTTCTCAGAGAAGCTCTTTATAAATAATTAATGTCTAGTCCAAACCTTGAAGTCTTTATAAAAATTAAAACAACATACCCAAAACTAGTATCAGGCATGCTCAGTATACAATGAAATATAGTTGACACATGCAATTGACTGTCTCTTAATTTAGTACATGAACTTGTGTGAAGACTCAGGTGAAGTGTGTCTGCTGAGTTTACAAGTTAACCATGTGAGACCAACTTTTTAGGTGTCTTCATTTTTTCGAAGTGGGGGAAAAATAGGAAAAGCAATCAACTGTTTATGTAAAGCACAGAGTAATCAAAACAAGATTTTTGTATAATGTAGCCAAAACTGAGATCTAGACAACCCAGTGAAGATAAGGAACCAAGGGTAAATAATGCTGAGAACTTCATCATGTTTGTCCTCCCGCCCCTTCCTCACCTATAGGATACAGAGATTTTATCCTTCCTTCACCCCCCAAAAGGTTACTGTAAGAATTCAGAATCAAAAGAGCTTCTAAGCTACAAGTTTAAAAAAGAGAAAAATAATATAAAAACATCTCCCTTTATGGTCAAAATAGAATAGCACACTAATTAATTTCCTTTAGCCATTGCACAGTGGGCTAGGGCTAGCAAATTTCAGTTAGAAGAGAGGCACACTGCAGGAAGAAACAGAGAAGGGTGGGAGGACAGGGGAAGAGAAGGGGGCTTGCGGGACTTTCGGGGAGTGGGGGGGCTAGAAAAGGGGAAATCATTTGAAATGTAAATAAATTATATCGAATAATAAAAAAAAACAAAAAACAACAACAACAACAACAACAAAAAAACAATAGACAGAAGCTGAATATAATGTCACAACTTCCATTAAGTGTCGCTATAATCAGAGAATACATTCATATCTAATTTAAACACATAGTATGCTCGAACTATGTAGCTTTTGATCCCAAAGTATTGTTATTCTTTGTCTCCATGAAGTTATCAGTACAAAAAATCACCTATATGATGTAAAAATACAAATATTTCTAATTACTTATTGACTACTTTATGACTGAATTCTGGTGGTGAAGATTCTAGTATCTCACATGGACAAAAGCTGTAATTGAAAGTGGGAGGGAAGTCCAAGGCCATTTGCTACAACTTTGAGTCTGTAATGGAGGCTAGCTCTTCAGATTCCTCTCTACACTGATGTTCAGATCTGAGGAAAGCATAAAATTTGGTCTAAGAAAGATGTTAGGGAAATAGTTCCTGGGTAGGACCTGATGCTCCGCGAGTCACACATCAGCCGAAATGCACTTGTCGTTATTCTAGGCACCTGTAAACACGAGGAAGAAGCACAAAGCCCTTTCTTCCAACAGTCCCCCTCTCATAGAAGTTGTATCTTACTAATATGATTGTTTCTAGCACTTACATGTGATTGTTGCTATCAATGTGCTTACCTATGTGCATTATCCAAGGATAGAAAGACTATAAACAGAGCAATAGACACAGCAAAACCTCTCTTTTCCTTCTTCTACACATTATTTTGGCATTGCTGTGTAGCAAAGACCTTAGACAGCATTATGTGATACAAATCACAGAAGAGACCAGGCCTTTTTTCATTAATTTAAGTTAACATATAATTCACAACTGAATTTTTTTTAACCAGGCCATAAGTCTTCTCCTTGAAATATAAATGAATTGTCTCCCCTTCTTCTTCTTTTTGAAAGCATAGTAGAAACACATTAAATCTATCAATACCATAGAAAAATGCAAAAGGATTATTACTATCTCTTAATATGTTAGCCACAGTTAAGAATAAGAGCAGACAATTTTACGTATATTCATCCACAAAACTTAAAAAGTACATCATGATAGCAATGTAGCCTATTGTAATTCAAGTAAAGATTAAGGGGCTACTTTTTTTCAGACTACAAAAAACTTAGTGGATGAAGGAATTGGAGCAGACAGCACCATTTTTTTTTCTCCTTAGAGAGAGACTTATCTTGTATCCCACACACTCTTACAGAGAAACCAGAGACGTGTGGATTAGGGTGATCCTTTTAAGATCGATACAAAATTAAAGAAAACTAAGCATGCAGGGCAATTATTCACAGTGCAGAATCAATTCTGAAGGAGTTAGCAGCAGAGTCTGAGTCATTTTCAAGACAATGTATTTGTAAGTTTCATGGACAAACAAGAAATAGTACAGACACAAAAGTAATATGGGTAAATTCTGGATCATTTGAAGGTTTTAGAAAAAAAGCTATTAGAAGAAGTGAAATGGGATGATCATATTGTAGCAAAAAAAAAAATACACGAGGAAATTTTATCCATAATTAGATCTAGTCAAATCAAACTTCTATTTTAAAAAGCTTGGAGGGAACCTTAAAATTAAAACCCACTAAGATTCAGGAAAAAGACAAAGTGATGAGACTCTCCATGGTTTGCCAATAATTACATGGTATATGGAACATTGGCTGTTACTAAATTACCATTTCCCCTCAATCATCTCTCTTCATGCCTAAGTAGATAAGCACTCAGTAATCAAAGTGATGTGTGTATAAAAACCTTAGGTGTAGATCTTGTAGAACTAGTATAATAATAGCATAATTTTCTGATAACCAAATCCACTGTGGACCTTGAGAGTCTGCATTAATGAAATTAACCACACTGGGATGTGATAGATACAGCATTCTCTAGAAGAGGTCAATCAAGCATGCATCTATGAATACTTGAACATTGGTAAGAACCCTAGTTATTTTTAAAGGTGATAATTATGGAGAAGTAAGCTACTTCTAATTATTTTAAAACAGATCATTAAATTCGTTTAAGATGTGAGGCAGTGGATAAATAATGTTAATTAAAACACAACACACCTTTTTATAATAGTAAATGATAAAGAATGAAATTCAGATATCAAATTTTACTTGACAGTAGCTAATGCAATGAGCTATTTCATTGCCTCATGCATTTCCGGATTTTTTTCCCCTTGGTTTTTCTCTGTGTAACAGCCCTGGCTGTCCTGGGACTTGCTCTGAAGAACAGGCTGGCCTCAAACTCACAAAGATCCGCCTACCTCTGTCTCCTGAGAGCTGGGATTAAAAGCAATCATCACCATGCCTGGCTTGTTTCAGTAGTCTTTTGTGGTAAAATTTTAGTTATTGGGAGCAAGATTAATTAATGTCAGAAGGTGAAACATTCTACAGTTGTGAAAGCATCAAATGAAAGCCTTTCCTTCAGCTGAATGAGTGGTCATGGAGCCCCAGGAAGCTTGCCTTTCCATGCTTTGGTCGTTGGTGGCTACCCTCTCATAGCCTCCAGAGTGCAGTCTCTGAGATAAGCAGCTGATGGAGATAGTAGGATAAAATGCAGGACAAACTGCTTTCCATATTCGACAAAAAAAAAAAAAGAGTCATCTATTCATGATAATTTGGTGTACAACAGCTAATTTGAAAAATCTACAAGAGGGTGCTTATTTATTCATTTGCTGACTAAAAAGTGACTAACTGAAGGGTAATATATTTTAAGGGACAACCAATCAAAGCAAGGTAGCATTATTGTTTGCAACATGTCATCTAATTCTTAATTTTAGTCAAATGCTGGAGAGCAAACTCAATAATAAGGAATCTTTTTTTATTTGTCTTGCTTTATTTCCATAATGCAGATCAAACCTAGTGCCTAACACCTGCTAAGCATGCACTATGACACTGACCTATATCCCTGCCCAGACAATTATCTAAACTTATAGACTTAAGTTTTAAAGTCCCCCAAGAGAGACTTGAAAGCAGGCAAATGTTCGAAATGCATTGAATTGTATAATGAGACTAGAAAATAAGGCTGGCCAGATGGCTCAGGGGCTAAAAGCACTTGCGAATAAGTAGAATCACCTGAACCAGATCCCAGACCAAAGATAAAAAGAAAGAGCCAGAGCACACACCTGCAAATTGTTCTCTGATCATCTTCACACATGCCCCTTGGCACAGAGGCATGCAACACGCAGCGCGTGCGTGCGCGCACGCTCACACACACAAACATGCAGCACACACACACAAACACGCAGCACAGCACACACACACAAGCACAAATATACCAAATAAATAAATGTTTAAAAACAATAGTTGGTCAAGGAGTTCTTTGAGTAAACCTCTGCTGTGTTTTGTAGCCATCCAAAAATGCACTTAGCATTGTGGAAAATGCACGAAAGGACTTTTTGGAGAAAACTTTATGGAAATTACACAAAGCAAAGGCTCTTTAGACAGGGCAAGACATTAAAATTTCATCATCAACAAATGAAATCCTTTCCCTCATGTGTATACATTCCCATTTTAATCCACTTATTCAAATTATACATATGTATAGTATACATGTGTACACATAGATTTTTCACTTGAAATGGATAAACTTAATGTTTTTGACAGTCACTGAACAACAGTGTACTGAGGTTTCATTTTTTTCTTTAAAGGGACAGATGGATAAAATTTCCTGATGGTTGCTGCCCTCTAATGGTCTAATTCACATGTGATAATGTAGGGAATGAGTGCCCGACTGAATAGGGTAGGTAGGTGTATGCACATATTTGTTTAAATGTCTTCTCGGTTACTGTATGTTAGCTACCACACAAACCCAGGGAACTTTGTCTAGTGTTAGTTTATTCTGGAACATGGTGGCCTTTATGGCTGTATTGTATCTAAACAGCAATGAAGGCATTGAGCATGTTTAGAGTGAACCAGGAAAATGAAAATCATCCTTTAGCAATAGGTTTCACCCAAAATATTGGTGCTTAAAAAGCATACTTATGATTTCTTGAGATACATTATTTTAGATGATCTGAAAATACTGAGAACTTTGTGTTTTGTCCCCACCAGGAAGCCTTAGCAGTTCAGAAAATGCCTCCTCAAAATATGTTATTCTGGGATTTCTCTGGAAATTACTTATGTGAGAAAACACATTCAACATCTGCTTAATACTGCAGCTAAGCTATGCCCCGTTCGTTGAATACTGTAGTTAAGCATTGCTAAAACACCACCATGACTCTGCCACAGTGAACACGGTCCTCTTAAGTCCTGCTCTTGAGTCCTTTCCTTTATGAAGCATGCTGCAAGATGGATATTCTAGAGAACACGGACTCAGAATAATGTAGGTAGTTACTTAACAAGGAAAATAATGGGATTTAAGTACACAGAAAACAAATTCCTCCTTAAAATTACATTTGCCAACTCAATAAAATTCACAAGCATTTCAAAATTATAGCATTAACCCTATAAAGGAGAAAGTTCTTACCATCTGGGGGAGTGAATACTGAAAGATTTGACTTGGGTCCAACCCCAGCACTGGTTTCTGCAGCAACATAGACATCGTACATTGTGAATGGTGTGAGATGTGTAAATGTAAACCGGAGGTCTTTTGTACTATTATCCAAAATCCTTCCTGCAAAAAGCAGAACAGACCCATATGTTTGATGGGTGTTTTATAAAATACCCAATCATTTCATATCAAGTACAGAAGCAAGGACAATAACCAAATTATCAAGCAAACATTTTGTTATTATACATGAATACATTGAAAATTATTTGCTTTAATTTTATACAGATTTAAAGAGTAGAAACAACATGGATATCTTTGGGTGCTTAAAATAACATTTTTCACATTAAAGAGTCCTCTTGAGTTGCCCTTTTATTTTTAATATACTTAAATGGGAAACAAAGGCAAGAAATACAGTTCATTTGAGATGTTGTTTGCCTGACACACAATGCCCTGGGTTAGATCCTCAGTATCTAATGATGATGAGCATGAAAGGTGTGTATGTAATTCAAGATCTCAGAGCTTGGAGGTGGACACAGGAGGGACAGAGAGCACTATTTTCCTGACTCCTTCTATAAAGTCCTCAGTCTTCAAGGTCATGTCCACCAACCTCCGTCGGGCTACTCCCTTTCCTTCTGCATATGGTGTACCTCTTAACTCAACACTAGCATTTTAGGGTGTGGTGATTTTAATAGCCTCACAGATAAAAAATTAATTATAAAAACATGTTACATAGTTTTCTAATCATAAATATCATCATTACCAGTAGCTACAAAAAATGCATTATCTGATTTTCATGCATCTCCTGACATGGGTTTCTGTCTGAACTCCAGTTACTTGTGGACCTGAGGCAACCTCACTTTCATTAGGTCCACACGTCAAAGGGTCTTACTGCTGGCTGGGTTTTTACCTTGTTTGGACTCTCTCCACTAATGCCTACTCCTTATCCACTCCATGCCTTTGCCAGGACCAATTGGCTCACCTAAACCTTCAGTGTTGTAAAACTGCTCTTGCTGATGGAGGGAGAGAAAGTCCATGCCTTCCAGCTTCCATGGAATTGATCCTGCCCACACTCAAAATGAGACCTAAACTGTGTCTCAGCTTCCATAGGCAAGTGGACTTGCCTTCCCAATGATGGACTTAACGCTTTCACTTCAGACTTTGAAAACCTTCTGTCCCCTCCTCAGCCTCAGGTAATGGTCTTGTTTCCCATTACATTGAAATACTTAGATCAGTAAGAAATTGTCTGCCTGAACAATCCCTCTAACAGGACACTGCCTTACTACAGTCAAGTTATACTTGTAGGTTAATCCAATCCTTGTGCTTAGGAAAAAGACCTTACCTCTACCACCAGAAGCAACTTTTCAACAAAGCTTATGTCAGTTTTCCTTCTGCTTCTCGTTTTTTAGAAACTTACTAACATATTATTCCTAATAAAAATATAATATTCAACTCTGTTTACTCCCAGCCCTACTTCCCTCTCGTTTGCATTTTTAATATTCAAGCTTCTGATTAAAAGAAGGTATATGTTATCCAAGAGTTGAAAAATAATGCCTAATAGAAGAGATGTGTGTGAGTGTGTGATCGTGGTGTGTGTGTGTTTGCACTAGGGCATAAGAGATGAATGATCTTTTACTTTTAGGACATCCACATATTTCAGTTTGTTTGTTTGTTTGTTTGTTTCAAGACAGGGTTTCTCTCTGTGGCCCTGGCTGTCCTGGAACTTATTCTGTAGACCAGGCTGTCCTCGAACTCAGAAATCCACCTGCCTCTGCCTCCCAAGTGCTGGAATTAAAGGTGTACGCCACCACTGTCTGGCTTATTTCAGATTTTTAGAAGCAAAAGTTACTTAGAAATGAGTCTACTCACATGATGCCTACCACAGACATTTCACAAAGAAAGGATTTGCAACTTTTAAGAGGGTGTGTGTGTGTGTGTCTGTGTGTGTGTGTATGCTTTCAAATAGACAAGAATATGAGAATTTATGTTATTTGGTCATTGCTTGAATTAAACTTTGACAGTAACTCTGGGATGCCATATTCAGTAAAAGCTAAACAAAACAAAAACTGATGATTTACTTCCTGCAGAATATCAGAACTCTGATAGTTACCTCTGCCAAGAGGATGCTCAAGTCTTCTTGTTTATAAGATGGAGAATTTTTTACCATTTAAGGCCACCAATAGCATTTCGAATAACCTTTGCACAACAGATTAAGGCTCACAATATCTTTGCACAGAGTATAGGCAGTGTGTACAGAGAGCACTGGTGATTATAAGTCAATGGTTTTATCTAGATGGAAACCTGATTTGTCACAGTCTAAACTTAATGCTCTCTTGGCTATTATTTTATCTGCATGTGAGTCATAGATGAATGGGAGTGGAAAAGCCATGCCTCTGATGTCCGCTCCAGTTAAAGCCCACTGAAGAATACTCATTTACGGTTTAAAACAGAAGATCTAAAAAAACTTGATATCCTCATTAATCTATTACTTATATCAAGTTAGGGTCTTTTAAGGAATTCATTTCTTTTCAGAGTTGGAAAATATCCATGTATTTAATAGATTAGTTCTAAAAAGTAAAAGCAAAATTAACTGAGTCTTACCTGATGGCCCATATAATTCAACTCTGTAACTAAACTTTCCTGTGACAATTGTTGGTGGCTCCCACGAAATTGAAAAGGCCTTTCCTGTGACATTGCCCGTTATACAGTTTTGGGGTGGTCCTTCAGGCACTGAAATTATTGTAGAGAGATGAATATATAATATATATGAAGATATACTCTTGTTAAAAATAAGTAATACAATATGAAACATAAAAATACACAAAATACAATAGATGTTTATCATGAAAAAAAACAGAATAGTCTAGAACTAAACACTTTGAATAAAACATATGAAAGGATCAGATTAATCTCTTTTGTCAGTTTTCTAATGTACCAGTATTATATCTGATGGTGCAGTTGTCTTTATTCTACAAAATTTTATAATATAATTCTTGTCAATATCATATTGTTCTAATGTAGCTATATGCATATTACTTATGTATAGTCATATATAATATATAATTCATATATTCAGTGTGTATATATTTATATATAAATATATATATTTCAACTAATGTGGATAGTTGGCATGAGAAACAATTTTTCTCTGGTGGACATGCAGGTGGAAAAGTCAAACTTTTATGTTTTCACATCAGTATTTATCTGTGTTCTAAGAAGAAGTGTACAATGTACAGATAGAAGATTTTAATATAATACTGGGAAGATAAAAACTAATAACATTTAAATTTTTAAACATATTAAATGAGTTTGTATGTATTCATTTGTTTTATTGAAATAAATGGCGCTGAATATTTACTCAAAGTTCTCGTCCAATAAGTTTCTTTTTATATCATTTCCATGAAATGATTTTGTATTATATAGGGGATAGAAAAGAAAATATCATTACAAAGATTCAAATATAGTTATTTAAATCAAGAAAATTATAGTTTCATACTAACATGTGAAAGAAAATAATAGAACCTGACATATATGCCTTTGGGTAAAAAGATAATGTTCTTTTGTAAAACTACCTTACATATAACTTTTATATCCTATGTATATATGATACTTTTTTGTTTACTGCATTATCAGGTTCATACAAAGTTCATAATAGCAATACTAATCTGCCACATTATATGTTAATAGCCACATAAACATGTGTATAAATAAATTATACTTAGAAATATGATGTCTTGGGGATGAAGAGATAGCTCAGTGGTTAAGAACAATGACTGCTCTTCTTCCAGACATCCTGAATTAAACTCCCAGCAACCACGTGGTGACTCACAACCATCTGTAATGGGATCCAATGCCCTTTTCTGGCATGCAGGTGTACACAAAGATAGAGTTCTTCATATACATAAAATAAACAAATAAATCTTTAGAAATATGACTTCTTAAAAGTTAATGATAATAATGATGTATAATTGCAGTTCTTCAGTTCTTAAATCCCAACACATAGGTCATTAGACTGCCTATGTTTCTAAGTACAGTTTATTTAATATATGTATTTATGAGGATTCTAACATAATATGACAGGTTAGTATTGATATTGTAAACTTAGTACGCAACTGATATTTCAAAGAAAAAAATCGCTGTTCATAAAAATATGAGTAGTTATTGATGCTGTAATATTAATCAATATTGGCTCTGCTGTTTCAGGTAATATCTTGTAGCTCTGGTAATAATAATGTCAGTGAGGAAGACAATACATAGATAACTAAGTTTTGTTGGAAAAGCATCGACAATTTGAAGAATTAAACTGGTCATGAATTAATAAATGTCATTCATACTATCTGAAGAATCCACTCTCTCAAATATCTTTTTCTTTTAGATGTTTAGTTTAGGACTGAAGATATTCCCAGTGGAAGCCCATTATCTATTATGGCAGAAAGTAAGGTTAACCACAATAAAATATTCTATGGACAGAATGAACGGTTATTCTATAAATAACTTCATCCCATTTTCTCTTTTTCTAACAAAAGCAAGCCATACCTGATTCTGGTGTCCTAACAATGGTACTATCTATATATCCTGCTTCAGTCGTAACCGCTGAAACTTCAAAGAGATACGTTGTGTATGGTCTCAAGCGAGTCACCACAAAGCTGATGGGCTCTTTCCACACAGAACTGATCTTATTCCGTGCCAATGTGCTGGATAAATGTGTAGTACGAAGTGTAGGTGTAACTCTACCAAGGGTTGGAGAGGGGCTGGTGGTACTCCACAGAAAAGAGTCACTGTTCTCCTAGTGAAGGAAAGAAAACCAGTAGGAAACTCACACGCTAGCCGTAGGTAGACATAAGAACACTACCTATTTATTTTCTTTATAATATAAATATTATTTCTTACTGTGTGTGAAAATTTTAACAAATTAATTTTCATAAGAAGCTAATAGATTTTTAATGTCTATAACATTAGGACAGGTGCTAATGTCTATTATAGAAGGACAGAATATATCTACTGTATTCATTATACTTCAACCATGAAATCCTACATAGAGTTTAAAGTAGGATAAAATGGAGATAAACCATCAGCTAAATCATCAATGAGAATTTTTAAAATTTATGATAGCCCAATAGAGCAAAAACCCTAAGATAATTTCAATCTGTGTTCTTAACTGTTTCTATCATTTTTAAATCATAAGTACTTATTTAAAACAAAACAAAAACAAAAAAATCACCTTTCCAGATATTAGGATACATATGAATGTGCATGTGTGTGTATTCAAAAGGAATATATTTGAATTGAAATATTTTGGAAGCAAAATATTTTTACACTTCACTAAACTATTTAAAACAAAATAACATTGTTTGGCTGTTTCTCCATCAGCAATAATATGATTTAAAAAAATCCCAAAGGTAACTTGGGAAAGCAGGGTGTGAAAAAATATCATAGGATCTCTGAAGGTTTCACATCAATGACAAAAATATATATATTCCCCTGCAGGTACTATGCTCTGTGACATAAGGACTTTTGGTCTCTATACCAGTAGGGATGACATGTATACACCTTGGCAACTTATAAAGTTTCCTCCCAACCGTAACATCCAGCCTACCACATAGTCTATGCCCACCTCTCATTCCTCCACTGCCAAACCAATGCTGCCCTGGAGATATTCTCTTCCCATCTGTAATTCGCACCCCTGAAATAGTCAGTTTCACATAGCATGATGCTATAGGCCAAGAGTATAACTTCTAAAAATATGAAAACTTGAAGATGTAAACGAAATAAAAATTTTGACGTGTGACATTTGTTACACCACACTCACGTTACATTCAGGTAATTTCCCAGACAAAATGTCCTCTACTCTGATGGAGACATCCTTCACTACTATGCCACTTCTGGCGTGTTTGACACTGATCTTGAAGCCGGTGATTTTGCCATTCGGTTGCCGAGGTAAATACCAAATCAAGTTTACTGCAGAATAGTTGAGAGCTTCCACTGTGAGGTTAACCACTTTACCCGGAGCTGGAAGTAGGAAAGAGTTGGAGGAAAGGGGAAACCGTTGTAAATTTCAAAATGCTGCTTATGTTCTTCAGGGATATTAAATTTCCACCTGATGTGAAATGAAATAAGCAATATCTTCAATAAAATCAACTTTCTAACCAACTATGTATATATATGTGTATATGTGTGTGCTTATTTGTTTCACCTTAAAATGGTTTACAAAATGTGTTGAACCATGTGTACATATTTCAGAATTATTGGTCCATTACATCTATTCATTCAATGAGCATTCAAAAAACATACAAAACTATTAGATTAATAGTTTTTTATGAATAAAAAAGCAAGTACAGGCTGAAATTTTACCTCCTTAAATATTTTAGAATTATGTAGGCATTGTAGAAGTTGGGGGAAAACCTCAAAATAGTAGCCAAAATACCAAAAAACCATATTCAAACTCTCATAAATATCTAGTGCCTAACACCAACTAGACAGAAAATCAATTGATAGTTTATGATTTTTGTATTTTGAGTTTTATATACCTTTTCCCCAAATTTCTTACTATCAATAATTATCTACAATGATGATCTCTGTTTAGTTTCTGTAACAAGCATATTACATCAGAATAAAAAGAAGTTCTTCACATAAAATAGGTTTGCAAATAAATAATGAAGCTCTTTCTGACTGTAGAATAAAACACAAATGCTTGAGGTAAGACTACATCCAATAATAATGGTGACTAGTATTAAGATGTTAAAAGGTTAAAATTTTCATTATGCCTAAACACACCAAAATCTGTTTTGTAAAAGAAATATTCAAGAATCTAGGTCCCCAAAAGAAAGATTCAACACAAGTTAGATAGTTAGAATGAAGAAAGTATAAGCCAAATGAATTTTAAAAATAAAAGTAAGCTAGTTACTAAGAATCGTTACTAATAGATAAAATAATAAGTGGAAATTTTTCTTAAGTAGAATTCATGAAATGGAGTTAAAGAATTTGTTCAATATTTAATATTTAATTTATTTTAGGGTATATAAAATACAAAAAATAAAGGGGTTAAGACCGTTAAAACATTATACTGTGCAACTGTAAAATTATTTCTTTTCACAAAATTAATCCTTTTTAAAATTCTCTCATTGTGATGATGTGAGTATTCTTGTTATATTCATATACCAATGACAGATTGCACACAGTCACATTTCCAGCCAGTCCTTAAAAGAGTTGTAAAAAGCAGAGTCTCTCCTTTAATCCCAGCGCTCATAAGGCAGAGGCAGGAAGAGCTCTGAATTTCAGGTTAGCTTGGTCTACAGAGTGACATCCATGAGAGCTAGGGTTACACAGAGAATCCTTGTCTCCAAAAACCAGTAGGTAGATAGATAGATAGATAGATAGATAGATAGATAGATAGTAGATAGATAGATAGATAGTACATACATAATACATACATACATAATACATACATACATACATACATAGAATTGTAAATAAATGATTAAATGGAAACAATTTATAAGGTAACCCCTTTTTATTACATTCTGAAGCTTGGTTTCCAAGCCAGAAAGCCATAAGCATTAATCAAATAACAAAATGTTAAATCTTTATGACTGCCTCTCTTTAAATATTCTTCTTCATAATTGTATATATCAGCATGCCATTATTTATAGATTTTCTATACAGAGAAACCATGATCCAACTATAGGTTTACTATAAAGTTCCAAAAGTCTTACATATCAAGATTTTTCACCAGTATATACACAGCTTTTGTTTTTGTTTTTGTTTTTGTTTTTGTTTTTGTTTTTGTTTTTGTTTTTGGTGTTTGGTTGGTTTGTTGGTTTTGGTGGTTGTGGTGTTTTAGGTTTTTGTTTTCTATTGTTTTGTTATGTTTTGTTTGCTTCATTACTATTTAGACATTGAGATATAAGTTGTCCCCTTAATATTTAAGTCTGAAATAAATTATATATTTACATGAAAAAAAGAAATTTCCCTAGGGAGTTAAGTACTGTGTTTTTAATGTTGGTGGACAGAATATTATTCATTCAGCTTGGCTTCACTGATTAATTTGTTTGTATTTCTCTTAAGACTACTTTTTTTCCAGCAGAAAACAAATTTCTTCTCATTTGATAATTACACGTTCAATGTGTAGAATTTAACATATCTTAAACCAGCAATTTAATTGCTGAATATACTACACATTTTTTCTATACTGACTATTGTATCCTCTTGATCTACCAGGACCCAAGCCCAATTATGCAAAACGATTGGGAGAATTTTACTTCTGCATATATTGAATCTATAATGAAAAAAATACATAGACATTACTGTATAATCTTATAATATACCTGGCATATTATTTCACATATTTGTTTATCTTATTTCATTAGAATATAAGATACATGGTAAATATTTGTTAACTGGAGAAACTATTGTCTGACTATTTCTCTTTATATTTATTTGATTCTAATGGGGTTAAAAGATATTTCGGGCATCTAAGGAGGAAAAGAAAATACATTGAGCAGCAAGATTTGCAGAGTGGGTTAAGACCCTGGATACAGCTCACAACAGTACTGGCAGGAGATGCTGGCAGACTTAGACATTACTTGGAGGAAGGAACTTGAAGCTGACATCAAAGTTCTTCTCAGGCACAGGAGGAAGCGACCTTCATCAACTGTTTGATGATGACTGAGCCTTACAGACTGATGTGCTGATCACTGAAGTCTGTATGTTCCTGTCTGACATCACAAAATGCTTATATCACCGGTGCTGATGGTGAAAGAGATATAAGCTTACATTGAAAAAGCTGATCTGCATCTCTAGATTGTCACAGGGACGTACATGCATGGGAAGAAATATGGATGAGTCATCAGTGTACCCAAATATCCACAGAGGTGTATTATGTCACCCACTTGTAAGTCCAGCAGTCAGAACACCTATGAGGAAGGTCCTAAGTCTAAGGCCAACCTCGGTGGCCTTAAGTGACTTTAAGGCTAGCCTAGGCTACAGAGGAAGAACGTTCCTTAAAATAAATAAGTTAAATTAAACTAGAGTGGTTTGCCTGAAATAATAGTAGATGTTTTTTCATTCTATTTGTGTGTATGTGTGTGTGTGTGTGTAGGTATATGTGTGTGTGTGCATGCACCTGTGCGTGTGTGTGTGTGTGTGTGCACATGTGTGTGCATGTGTGTGTACTGTGTGTGTGTGTGTATGTGTGTGTTTTCTAATGATGCTTAGACAGAAAAATTTTTTCAGAGTACTTTTACTGTCTCAAATAACTAAAAGGATTTAAATGGCCATTTTCAATCATTTTATACATTTTGCATCATATTTTCATTACATTCCAATATTTCAAATGATTAGCACCCATGATTAAATTAATTCAGAATTAATGATTTAGGAAAATTACCACTTTCTGCAGTTTGAAAAAGAAACGGGTCACTAAACACTCCAATGCCAGCGCTGTTTTCAGCAGCAACCTGAAACAGATCAGGGGTTCCATGTTCAATTTCTTTGCTTTCTCAATACACAGAATTCTCAATAATGCAATGCTCACTTCACCACAAGGAAAGTTCTAAAACAATTTTCCTGTGATTCTTACAATATTACCCAACTGGAAAGCAACATGGTGGGGGTGGGGGTACATGTCATGTAATCGAACTAGACAGTAGTATGGCCAACATCCTTTACATGAAGAAAAAAAAAACTGGATGAGAGAAAAGTCAGTAGGCATGGCCATGTTCATACAAGAAATAATAATACAACATGAATTCATTTGAAATACATGTTCCAAAACTCGGGCATATACCAAGTATATGTACTATTCATAAGACAGGCTATACATGTGACATCAGACCTTAAGTTTCACACTCTATATAACTGAGCAAATGTGGACTCAGAAAAAGTGTAAGTGAAAAATGAATGTGCTTGATTAACAACATAGAGTGCAGAGTCAGAATTCAACAGGCACACAAACAACTTCTTATTTGCATGATTTAGTGATCCAACTCAATAGACAGAGAAGACACTGAATGGCTTTGAAACTCCTAAGCTTTTACAAAATGCATGAGTGGAACCCTACAATCTTACAGTTCTTCCACAGATGGAAAACTTTAGGCAATTTGCCCAATTCTTCTAAGGCACATGTTTTTCTCATATTTGACTGAGAATAATAATTTACCTGTGTCACAGAGGTTTTTTTCGAGACTGAAATAAGACACATAGACCACTTTACAGGTTTTCCCCATAGGTGTTAGTTATACTGAAGATATCAAATGTACCATGCCAAATTCCCCCTAGGAATTCATCAATGGCTAACATTTATTTGAGGAGAGCAAATGTCACAACATGATTTATGAAGTGTGAGATGAAACATAGGCTAGAGGCTTTTTAATAAGCCTGAAATAAGAGAATTCAGAGAAATAAAACGCAAACTCATAAAAAGAGATCTAAGCAGAACTAGTCTGGGCAAATTGACGTTCTCTCAACCATCATTTCTTACATCACATTAACTTTAATATTTATTTATTATGCCTAGGTATATATTTTATGATACAAGTTAACTTAAATATGCATGTATTTGTAGAAAATATGTTTTGGAATTCTTAGGTGTCAAAACCCTTCTTGCAAAATATCTCCTATGGTGTCTTATCATTAGGAAAGGACACCACAGTTAGTAAGGCCACAAAACAGCTTTTACAAGTTTTCTTCTCTATGATCACTCATTTTCAAGACTCAAAGAAAAGATGCATGTGTTAGGGCTGGCGAGACCCTGGCTCCAGATGCATATGTAGCAGAGGATGGCCTTGTTGGACATGAATGAGAGGAGAAGCCCTTGGCCTGTGAAGGATTGCTGCCCCAGTGTAGAGGACTGTCAGGACAGGGAAGCAGGAGAGTTTGAGACAGTGAGCAGGGGAAGGGGAGGGGATAGGGAGGTTTTGGAGGGGAAAGGAAGAAAGGGGATAGCATTTGAAATATAAATAAAGAAAATATCTAATAAAAAGAAAAGAAGGTAAGAATGTTTGCCCCAAGCCTGACCACCTGAGTCAGAACCCTAGAACCCTTGAGGTGGAAGGAAAATTAAACTTCCATAAATTGTCCTTTGACCTCAACACATGAACACTTGTACTATGACACACATGTCCCCAAGCAACACAGTAAATAAATAAGTAAATAAATAAATAAACATTTCCTAAAGAGAAAAGATGTGGGTTTTTTTTTTTAAGTTGGAAACAGCATGGAGCCAAAAAGATAGCTCTGTTCTTTACCTTTTTATCTTCAAATATCATAGCTGTTCCCTATTTGTAAGTATTTTTATTTAATCCAACACAGTATTGCTTTGTGTAAGTTCATCTTTATTTAGCATTCAAATAAAACATTAAATCATGAGTACTTACCCTTTTGTGTTTCTGAAAGTAGGTGATACGTTAAAATATTAAGAGTTCAGTGAATCTTTGTTGAGTGAAACAGAATTTTTAGTAAAATCGTTGCTTCAAAACTCTTTTAAATCTATTATCCAAAAGTTAAGTAATGTACATCCGAATGCAACAGAGTTAGAAAAATAAAATACCAATGTTTAGTTTAAGTCTAATTTAAAAAAAGCAGTATTTTAGTCTGGGATGTGGATTAGTGGTTGAGCATTTGCCTAACATGCAGAAGGCTCTGGATTCTTCTATCTTGCACAGCAAAACATTTAAAATAATAAATAAATGCTATGTGATATTTTCATTCTCTATTTGCTTTCTTTGGAAGATATTAAGCTAAAGTTTTCTAAATGAATAATATGTAAATATTTGTCTATCTATAGAGAAGAAAACGATTATAATACTTCACCAGGCTTTGCATATGTGTTTGAACGTTGAGCACGTGATAGCTTGTCACTCTTCAGTGGCTTAGTTCATTCAACTAGTCGACTTACAAGGTTGGCGAAAGTCTCACTTTCCTCATGGATTTACTATTTCGATACTCAGTATCCACTCACGAAATATTTACCTTAATCTCATATGTTGTTCCAGGGTTTAGGTTGGTGAGAAGAACCTCCAGACTGTCGGGCTTCGCCCTCGCTCGTGTATACGCTGTCTGCATCCATGGACACACTTCCTTGTATTTGACAACGTAAGCTACGATTCTCCCATTTGGGTTAGGAGGAGTATTCCACGAGAGAAGAATCCCAGCAGAGCCAACTCTCTCCCCGGCTAGCAAGACTGGAGGCCCCGGCTCTATTTTTAAAAAATTCATGCTATTAAATGATCAAATAAATTATTCTATTTCCACCAAAAAAGTAAATTTTAAAGTATTTTTAAAGGTAAACGTTGAGTTCCCAGAAATCAGTACGAATGTATTCTCCCTACAGCGGTGAAAGAAAAAAACGAAGACTAAGTAATCTAACAGATTTTTTTCAGTAACACCACAAACATTCTTTTCCAAGAATGTACAAAATGGAATGCTATAAAACACTAGATGCCAAACATACTTTTGATGCCAAGTCCTTTTTTTTTTTTTTTTTTTTTTTTTTTTTTTTTTTGAGAGGCTTTATTAATGCAGGGCTCACCTGCAAGAAGTAGGAAAACAAGAAACAGCCTTACAAACTGAACGGGTTTTTTTTCCCCCTGGTTCTGGAAAGACTCAGTGAAGCAGTATTCGGCAAAACCAGAAAGGGGAAGTGGGAAGGGGTGGGTGGGAGGACAGGGGAAGAGAAGGGGGCTTACGGGACTTTCGGGGAGTGGGGGGCTAGAAAAGGGGAAATCATTTGAAATGTAAATAAATTATATCGAATAAAAAAATTTAAAAAAAAAGAATCATCACTGTTCTCACAACATAAAAAAAAAAAGAGTATAGTGAGTTTGTTTTCTTGACTCCAATAATCCAAATGTCACCATTAACAGACTCTCTAGTCCACTTCACAAACAAAGATGATTATCTTTTCTTTTGGAAAGTGAGGGGAACAAACAAGATTGCCAGCAGGACACAAACTGTAAACATTTTCTTCATTTTCTATTTCCATTTAATTATACTCACTTCACACACAGAGAGCAAACACTGCTGTTGTAAATATTTCTAGCCACCAGAGTCATAAGGACTACTAAATACATTTAATGCAAAGTAAGTTCAGGGACTCACTTGACACATTTGTTGCCAGGGTTCTACTCACGGGCGAGCTGTATGTTGTAGCAGAAATTGAAGAGAGCGTTATATCATACCCAGTGCCATCAAAAGAACCAGAAACATCAACCTAGAATGCCAAAGTTACATACTGCATTATTTCTGAAAAGGGAGTTAAAATAGTCAATCTAGCATCATTTACAGTTAATACTTTTTTACATAAACTGTGCTGTACAAAATAGCAAACCCAAAGTTGCATATCACTATAAAATATGAATTTGTTATATAACTGTTGACTAATCTAAAATAAAATGAGAGCTTAGGAAAATATCCTGGGTTATCAGACTCTAAATCAACATTTCTACCTATGCCATCGCTTTGTCAACATGGAAACACTAACATCTTCAAAACATCTACAGCCTATCACTGCAGTCCCTTATTTTTAAGAGAACATGTAAATTACCTGTGACTCTGAAGTTCCGATGAGAGAGAAAAAAAGAAAGAAAAGAAAATCCATCATTATTACATTTTTTTTCTAGCAGTACAATCACATTGATGGCTCTAGAGAGAAATGTTGCCTGCATTAATGATTTAAAGTCAGAACCTCCTGGCAACTACACAATTAATGAGTCTGGATTACTCAATAGCTCTGCCCTTTCTTTGTTAAACTATTCATGAACTCTTGGATGGATGGCTGTAGGTTCAGTACACACACACACACACACACACACAGAGAGAGAGAGAGAGAGAGAGAGAGAGAGAGAGAGAGAGAGAGAACCTCAGCATGCTGAAACTTACTAATTTGGCATTGATATGCTTTTGTCTACATCTTATGCTTTTAAAAACTTCTCAAGGAAAAAGTTTCCATAGTTTAGGAGTTTCAAGCAGGAATTTCCTGCCAGGACCAAATATAAATGCATGCAGGCCAGACAAGTGCAAGAATGAAAACTATACCTGACATTCTCCACCTCCAAGATCTGTGATAGCAGCAAAGCCACAGCCAGGAATAAAATCCACTAGAAGCGTCTCCCTGTGGCTCCTGGCAGGCTCCAGGGCAGAAGAAAGCATCTTGCAGGCATAGTGAAGTCTTTGTGGTTTTCAGGGTTTTCCAGTTCTGATATTGAAAATTAGAGGTTCAAATACAGTTTTTCTTAAATGGTCCAAAAAAATGAAACTCTAGAGCCAACTGTTGCATTTTTATTTTTTTAATTAATTAATTTATTTTTACGCTCCATATTTTAATCCCTCCTCCGTTGTCCACCCTCTGACTGTTCTATATCCCGTATCTCCTCCCCACCCCTTCTCTATGCGGATGTCCTCCCCTAACCCCCTGACTTCCACACTCCCTGGGACCTCCAGTCTCTTGAGAGTTAGGTGCATCATCTCTGAATGAACACAGACCAGGCCGTCAACAGGGTCTCCCAAGCGACGTTTATACACAGATGTTAAGAAGGTGTATCTTCAATGACATTTACTTTCTTAATTTTTAAATATAATTATAGGAGCTAACATATGAATTTATTTTTGTTCCTAGGATATTCCTTGGTTTATATAACTTGTTGCTTAATTTGCTTATTTTCTTTTTAGAGTTTATCTTCTATATGAGCACTAGAATCATTTTAAAATTCAATATAAACTACCTGATTGACAAAGAAGTTTCTCAAAGAAGAAAACTGGGGAAAATGTAACAGATATTCATACATTTCCAGATTAATATTTACATACTTTTTAAAAGTTACATACTAGAAATGAAATTAGTTTTTAAATGATAAGTACTGATTGTATTCCTGATTGCAATCACATTATTCTACCTTTGTTTACTTTTGTTTCTGCTGCCTATAATCATTAACCAGAACTTCCACACACAGGGCGTTGACAATGAGTCAAATTAGTGCTCTGCCTTAGCATTAGAGCAGATTTCAAACAATATTGGCAGAGCAAGAGAGGTGCTAAAGCAAAGTTTGTCAAAACACACCTGAACCAGGCAGTAGTGGCACACACCTGTAATTCCAGCACTCTGGAAGGCAGGCAGGCAGATTTCTGAGTTCAAGGCCAGCCTGGTCTACAGAGTGAGTTCCAGGACAGCTAGGGCTACACAGAGAAACCCTGTTTCGGGGGGAAAAATCCGAAAAAAAACAAAACAAAACAAAAACAAAAACAAAACCCCCACACCTGATACAGACCCAACTGAACACCAAAAGGACAGGATCGAAAAGGAATCTCTAAATTCCATTTATCGTTTCAAAACTCCACCCCTATAGATGATTTGACAATGGTATAATTAAAAATACAGACTTCTTAATAAAGTGTTACGTACTCATGTAAATTTGGAAGTATCATAATATAATTTTTCAGTATTTTTCTTATTTTGTGTGTGTGTGTGTGTGTGTGTGTGTGTGTGGTGGTTTGACTAAAAATGTTACCCATTGACTCAGACGTTTGACTATTAGCTCCACAATTGCTGGCACTGCATGGAAAACCTTAGGACCTGTGGCTTTGTGAAAGAAGCATGTCTCTGGAGGAGTTTCAAGAATTTAGGAACTCTCTATTCCTGGTGCATACTGTCTGCATTCTCCTTGGGGTAACAGATGTGAGCTTTCTGTTGATGCCATACCAGCTTCCTGATTCCAAGATTCACTTTCATGATGGTCTTTCATCTCTGGGGAAACTGTAGGCTCAAATAAACTCTCCATTTTGTAAGTTACATGCTGGTGTATTCTCATAGCAATAGAAAAGTAACTAAGACAAGGTATGGTGATGATCATGTACGATACAGCACACATTTGACGGTCACAGCATAGTTTTTGAGAGTCAGTACTTTCCTTCTACCAAGCTGGTTCTAGGAATCACATTCAGATCATCAGGCTTGACATCAGAAACATTTATACAGCTTAAATTAAATTTTAAGCATGGTAATATTTTGAAAGATTTATCTTCTCTACAATATCTTTATCTGATAACGCTTTCTTTTTTATTGGACACACTTTCTCAACAGTTTATAAATTGTCTGGGCATTCATTTAATGAGACCTACTACTTACAAATATTCTAAACAGATTTTTAAAAGATCAGAGTAAATAATGATTAAATTATTTTGTTGTCATTATCTGCTGGGTCTCTTCTGGGTCATTCTGTTCATAAATCCAACCTAAGTCTTCTACATTTTCAAATTATAGAGAAAAATGGCAATTAAGATGTATGATAAGAATCCCTACACTTGAGAGGTTGTTCTAGTTTCATTCTGTGGCTGTGATAAGAGTTCTGACAAAACTTGACTTCAGGAAGAAAGAGTTTATGTGAAAATGGAAAATTCAGAATGTTCCTATTCCAAAGCATCCAGGAAATCCAGGACACAATGAGACCAAAGAATAATAGGTATAGAAGAGAAGAAAGATTCCCGACTCAAAAGGACAGCTATCATCTTCAACTAAATTCAAGAAGAAAAATTTCCCAACCTAAAGAAAGAGATGACATAAGCACACAAGAAGCCTACAGAACACAAAATAGATTAGACCAGAAAAGAAATTCCTCCTATCACATAATTATCAAAACATCAAATGCACAGAACAAAGAAAGAATATTAAGATCAGTAATGGAAAAAGGTCAAGTAACATATAAAGTCAGACCTATCAGAATTACAGCAGACTTCTCAACAGAGACTCTCAAAGCCAGAAGATCCTGGGCAGATATCATAAAGACCCTAAGAGAACAAAAACACCAGTCCAGGCTACTATACCTAGCAAAATTCTCAATTACCATAGATGGAGAAACCAAGATATTCCATGACAAAAACCAAATGTAAGCAATATCTTTCCACAAATCCAGCTCTAAAAAGGATAATACATGGAAAACTCCAAGACCAGGAGGAAAACTACACCTCAAGAAACTAATCTCCTTACAACAAACCCAAAAGAAGAGAGCCACACAAACATAATTTCATCTCTAACAACAAAAATAACAGGAAGCAATAATCATTGGTCCTTAATATCTCTTAACATCAATCGACTCAATTCTTCAATAAAAATAACCTTTTAGAACAAATAAAATGTGAAAGGGAAGTGCATAGCAGCATTGCCAGAGCCTTGGTATTCTCACTTCAAAGAAAAATGCGAAGTGGAAGGGGTGATGGCCCTCAGGAGTGAAACCAATATTCACACAGATCTATCAAAACATATTTAAAAAATGAGAGACTATCAAGTTCCATTTATATTTCCTATGTTGCAAATCTATCTGAAAAACTTCAGATAACACCTTTAAATATTTCTGTGGTTAAACCAGAGGTTAGCATAATATAGTCTATGTCTGACAGATAATGTAACTAAGCTTAAGAAATGTAAAACAAAAGGAACTCTTTGAAAACTTATGACATATCTGAACTCACACTTGCTACAGATCTAGGGATGGTATCAATGAATACTATTATTCCCATGTAAAATAGTAAATGAAGTTACGTAATTTTACCCAAATCTCATGTGAATAGGTAAATAACAGAGCTAAAATTTAGACCCAATGTAATGTCTTCAAGTTTTAATCAATGTGATAGTTGGAATTTCTAATTTTCATAGTTATTAAGAAATAACAGCACACCTATATCACCCCCCCCCAAAAAAAATCTTGAACAAGGTCACATTTAGGGGAGAATTTATCACCAAATAGGATGATCTTTCTTTCAAGTTTGGGGTCCTCATTTAAGCTTAAGAAACTCCATCTGAATATGTCGTATAACAAGATGTTATATATTTATCAAGTTCCTTTAGTACCCAGAGGGGTTGAACTTATCAATTCTCTCCTCAAAAGACTTGCCAGGAAACTCCAGCAACACAAAAGAATCAAACATGATGATGCAAGGAAAATGTAGTAAAAAATAATAAAGATGAAGCTAGAACTGGGCAGGTCTGTGTTGCCAGTGGAAAGGACAGTAGGAACAATGACCCACAGGCCCCTTCAGCTCATTCACATGTTTCTTAGGAGAGAGTCACATACAGACATTATTAAACACATGTCCCTGAAAACCAGTCTCTGCATCATAACGATAGTAAAACCCAACGACAGAGAGAATTGCAAAAATGCACAGCTAGAATACAAAAGACATCACATACATTGCAAAAAGAATCAGTGAATGATAAATGACACACTCCAGCTTAGTTTATCTTTCATATAACCTGGGCTAAGTCACGATTTCCTCATTAAAACTTTGAGGATTGCCCTTGACTTTCGATCTTTCCAGTTCTGAAATCTGAGAGTTCCCAAAAGCTAGATCTTTTTTCAATAAGTCGCTAAAGTCTAATTATTACTGTCTTTATTCTTCTTCACTCTGTGCTTCTAAGTAGAAACAAAAACAATTATATTAATTTTATAAATTTAGAAATTATTTGCTTTGATAAACTGTTGTGCTTTAGAAGTAAAAGTGGACAGACAAGCTCATCTATCTTCTTGGAAGAGAACTGAATTACTGAAGAGGGAAAGGCACGAAATCTGCATGCATTTCAGTGCTTACTTAGGCATCCCTGACAACATTCCTCACTTGTCTGGAGTGGGAAGATAAAGGAAATGAGTAGAATGTGAGGAATCTGAGGTATGAGAGGGACAGTAGCAGAAAGTACACACAAATACACATAGATATTATTATCTTAATGGGATGCTATATTGAGACACAGTGAGTCATATGTCATATTAACACATTAATGAATGGTAGAAGGAAACTAATTTTATGTAATCTAATAAAATGATGTAGCCTTTTAATAGAATAAAAACATAGTCTTCTTATCTCTTAAAAAGCATGTAAAGAATGCACATCCATCAGAACAGGATTGGAAAAAGCATAATTGTGCCTTATTTGAACTCCCAAAGGGTGTTTGGAGACCTGGGATGATAAATTTTATATGAAGAGAGAAACGATCCCAATTAAACAAGTGCACTGTGCTGAGCAACTGGGCTATTGTTGCCTAATTCATTAAACTTTAACAAATAATCTCATTGATTGCAAATGACTCAGATAACCGTTAGTAGCATAATGCTGTTCATAATTATAATATGAATTATTATGAAGTATCAATATGCTTCTAAAACTGTCTTTACAGGTTTTTTACATATACATACGTTTCTATCTCTGAAGTGCATGTAGTGAAACACCATTGCATGCTTGCAAATTTCATCTAACAATGAATAGTTTTAATTGGTCTCCGTCTACTACATGAAAAGATCATTCCATATGCCATTTGATTTAAAATGTAAACTTTAGAACAGATATATGGGGTAAGAAACAAGAATCCTTTACAACTAACATTAAAAACTTTTAACTATCTCAGAATACCTGTACTGAATATAAAAACTAATTGAATCATTGTAGAAAGGATGAAATCTTTCATGAACGATCTATTATTCAGGATGTTTCTATCTCGAATGACATTTACAAATGACAAATAGAATGCTGGCTCCTGACTTTGTGACCTTGCTAATATAGAGTATCCTGTCCTCTTTTCTGAGACTGATGCTAGCAGTTAGTAAAAGGTCATCTCAGGTTCAACACATCTCTGATAATGTCACTCAGAATTAATATCTGCTTTTCATAAGCACGCCAAACATATGTGGAAATGACTGTGTATGTGGTGTTTAGTTACCCAGCAAATACTTATTGAGCACACACTAAAAGTGTAGCATGATTTGAGGAACAATGTTTTGTCAAAACAAAAAGGCTTCTGGTTGAACTTCCAGTGTTGATGCCTACTGACAAATGACTATGTAAATGAACAAGTAAGATAATCAAATCACAGACGCACTAGAAAGAGAGGTTTTTATCTAAATTTGACAGCAGGGAGGAAAATAAAATTATATTTGAACAGAGAGAGCAATGATAGGGAAAAAGTTAATCAAATCTGAGTGTGGAATGCCCAAGCAAAGTGAGTATGCTTGTCATTTACAGGAGATGTGGTTGGATATTTGAGAAACAAAGAATAATAAGCAAATTAAATCAGTGGCCTGGAAAACTAAATAAAGATCAGCCAAGAGAGGTCCCCAAGACCATAGTTTAGCTTGTATTTGAAAAGCAAGTAGAAGCCAGACAGTGGTGGTGCACACCTTTAATCCCAGCACTTGGGAGGCAGAGGCAGGCAGATTTCTGAGTTTGAGGCCAGCCTGGTCTACAGAGTGAGTTCCAGAACAGCCAGGGTTACACAGAGAAACCCTGTCTCAAAAGAGAGAGAGAGAGAGAGAGAGAGAGAGAGAGAGAGAGAGAGAGAAGAGAAGAGAAGAGAAGAGAAGAGAAGAGAAGAGAAGAGAAGAGAAGAGAAGAGAAGAGAAGAGAAGAGAAGAGAAGAGAAGAGAAGAGAAGAAGTGGACAATTTTAAACCAATGCTATATGAATGGCAAGGAAGTCCAAAATGGTACTCAACTGTTAGAAGAGAGGTTCCTGTCACCTAAGTTGTTGGTCTTGATAAGAAAAGAAAGAGAATGTGAAGAAATGGATGGCCTTGGAGTCTGCTTTAGAGGTTAAGAAAGAGGTTAAGAGTTTCAAGCACCTATGCTCTTAAAACTAAAGAGACTAAATATTTTTTTTCAAATACTAGTGTTTTGCCAGAAAGCAATCCGATCATGAAGCCCAAAAAGGCCAGCAGGGAGCTTATTCTGATGTAATCGCATTCGGTTCTCTTTATTTAAGCTCAAGCTTTGGCCACCCCCACCTTCTCTGACACAGCAGCCTTGAGCCTAATTGCAGGCAAGCATTTGTAGAGGCAAGAAGAGGGTATCTAGCCTGGTACCCTTCAGACTAGGGAGCTGTTATGGCCTTTAACATAATTGGCTGGTCCTGGGTCCAAAACCACAAACTTATCTTCTGCTTTCCTCCTGATTGGTGGTTGTTAGGAAGTGAAGTGTCAGGGGCAGGTTAGCAACCTGGATGTGCAGATTTGTTGGGGAATAACCTGGAAACTGGTTCTAGGTGCCAGTTTGTTAATTAACTCAAGTTCCACATTAGGTCAAGTTCTCTAAGATAGACTCTGAACTCAAAAGATCTGGTCTCTCACTAGGAAGATGGTTCTCTTCCAAAAATATGTAGTGAGAATTTTGGTTTCTTTAAAAGCATAGAAATGTTATGGAAATACTTTTTTAAAACACCAGGCTGTTTCAGGTTGTCCACAGAAGCAGACTATGATTTGCCTCATGCTCTGGCAGGGCACAATTTTGCCAGCTGCAGATAGTTTCTGGAAGTATATGATGTTTGTAATTCCAGTAACTGTTGAGAGTAGTGGCTGCTGCTTTTCTTGTTGCTGCTCCTGCTGCTGATGGTTGCTGGCATTGCTGGTTCTTGGTTGCTGGCTGCTCTCTGCTGGTTGCTGGCTTCTGGTTGTTTGCTGCTGCCATTGCTGGTTCTTGGTTGCTGACTGCTGGCAGCTGGTTGCTGGATGTAGATATCAAAATTGCTCCCCAAAGAGCTCAATGCCCCTAATCAGCAAGAAGTTGTCTGACAAGATCAATGATCCCCCTTCCTCTAGCCTTCTTTCTCTCCTACCTGGTGTTGGGGGATTGGGAGGGATAAGGGTGGAAAAAGGTGGTACATATAGGAATCCACAAAGCAGCCAGAAGTCAGGTAACAAAAATATTCTCTCTTGTGCATAGCCATGGTTCTCAATTCATCAAACAAACAATGATAAAAACAGAAGAAATTCCCATTCTGCAATTTGCAAACTACATTTGTTGAATATCATCTCACTGAATTTTCTCATCAAGTCTTTAAAACCCTTTCACAGGTAGGGAACTAGGATCAAAGAATAACTAGTCATATACAACTAATTATAGTCCAAAGTTTTGCATTGGACATGAAAACAGAATTCAAAATTCTAGCTCTTCCACACAATCTACATCACCTTGTAAAATCACATATAGCCTGACCAGAGATTAGCATATCAAAATTTCATCAGTTGATATTTTGAAGTTATCGCATGGAGGAAGCTTTCACTGCTTTCTTCAGTACACAACTCTGGGACACTATGACTAAATACTTTAGTGTCCTCAAGAAAACAGAATGAGATGGTTAGCATTTAAGCATCTACAGTAGCAGAAGACATGCTCATGGAACAAAGTAAGACTTTTAAAAAAAGTTTTATGAGACTTGTTCAAAAACTATAATTTCATTCTTATAATATTAGACATGTTTCAAAGAAGATGTGGGATCTGATCTGTGTTTCAAGAGAGCAATTTTTGACACACTTCCACTTTATTATTAAAAATACATGACAGTAGTTATTCTCTATGACTATTTACCAACGTAGCTATTGACTGCTTCAAATGTGTATCTTGTGAATGTGAAATGAGTTTCTAACACAAAATAGGAGCCAGATTTGAGGTCATTAATATGAAAAAAGAATTGATGTAAAGTATTTCAATAAGTTTAATCTTGGTTATCAGTTAGAATTTTTAATACGTACTAGGGTAAAATGTATTACTTAAATTATCTCTATTTCTTTTTATTCTTAAAGTTTCTACCAGAAAATTTAAAGTTTACTGTCTCTTGTTTCTGGTTCACGTCATAATTCTGTTGTAAAATAGTGATCTGCTGTAGTGTAAAATTACTCCAGACTCATAAAATCCAGGATGAAAAAGCTGAAATGGCAAAGTTCTGTGAATATTCTATGTCGACTGGCTGGTCATTTTTGCTCTTTTGTCTAAACTCACAGGAAATTCTTTTTGGTGTTAAATATAGGACTAAATGGGTTATTGTTTTGTTTATTTGGCTTTGTTTTTTGTTTTTGTTTTCATGCTTAGATACAAACTCCTTTTCTTCTCTGATACCTCTGAGATTCCTCAGGGAATATAAATCTTTCACTCTCTGTGCTTGGGAAAATAAAGTCAGAAAGCTGTTTCAAAGAATTACTAAGTTGGACAAGCGTTTGGTGTTAACGAATTTCAGTTTATCTACATCAATCAGTATTACTCATCTTTTGAACTCAGGATGCTAGGCAAAACAAAATAGTGATTTATATTTGCAGTTTTATAATAAGCTGCAGTATAAGGTTATCTTAGTATTTTACAGACACCATGACAAAGGCACCTCTTATAAGGACAACATTTAATTGGGGCTGGCTTACAGGTTCAGAGGTTCAGTCCATTATCATCAAAGCAGGACCATAGTAGTGTCCAGGCAGGCGTGGTGCAGGAGGAGCTGAGAGTTGTACATCTTCATCTAAAGACTACTAGCAGAAGACTCATTTCTAGGCAGCTAGAATGAGGGTCTTAAAGCCCAAGCCCACAATGATACATCTATTCCAACAGGGCCACACTTACTCCAATAAGGCCACACCTCCAAATAGTACCATTACCTGGGCTAAGCATATACAAACCATCACAAATGTTGGTCTTAAAGAGAGCTTTTATCTGACCCTCCTAAAGCTAAAGATATAGGGAGACACCAACTTACCTTCCCCTATCTTTCTTGAGCTGTTATCTTAGTAAGCATCTTTTCGCCATATTTGCAGTTCTGCCAGAACACAACCACCATAAAGACAGAAATGCACTGTTAGGAAATTACCTCTGCCAATATTGCATAATGACTGTGTTATAGATCAGTCTAAATGCACACATAATATAACATTCTTTTCAAAAAATCTCATTTTTGCCTTTTTCTACACTTTAAACTAAATCATTATAAGACAGAGGCCAATTACATGTTTAGTCTTATTGGGTCAAGATTGGGTATTTACATCAGTCTAGAATAATCATATTCTATTCCTTGGAGATTTAGGCAGAAAATGCTCCTGTGGCTGGTCATACCATCTATGCCTGTAAGCTGAGTGGGGCAATCTTCTATCTAGCATTTGGGTTGTGAGCAGAGAAATTTTGTCTTCAAGGAAAATAAGTTAAACAATAACAAAAAATCTGATAACAACAATTTGCACAAATGAACAGAAAGGATAAATACAGAAAGAAAAATTATCTAGATTCTCAATGTTCTTTTAGCTAATTCCAGTTCTTCCCAACATCTGATCCTTGTTTTCTTCCTGGGACTCTGTTAAAATAACAGATTTTCCTCTATGGCTTCACACTTCCCGGGTTGTTGGTTACTTGCAGCTAACACTATAGGATAAGACTCTCGTGCATTGCACAGCATAGCCTCTGCTGTCTCTGGTCTAGCCTGCACTACAGTGCTCAGTGGCCTCATGCTCTCCACAATCGACAATTCACTTTTTCTGTTTATCTTGGCTTCTTGAAAGTCGGGTAAAAGTTTCCACTTATATTTAAATATCAACCAAAGCAACATTTTATTTTTATTAGTTTTCTCCTTTTTGAGAAAAGATCTAAATGTAGTTCAGGCTTGTCTAAAATCTCCCAGGTAATGGAATTGTCAAAGATGACCTTTGGCTTCTGACGTTTCTGCCTCCATGTGTCCAGCACTGCAATAGCAGGTGTGTGGCACCATGCCTAGTTAGTCAATCCTAAGACAGAACCTGGGACTTTATGCACAGTAGACAAGCTATCTACTATGGAGCTGCTGTCTGAAGTACTTTTCTGTTGGCATCATAAAAACACCAGCCAAAATCAACCTTGGAAAGAAAAGATTTATTTGGCTGACAAATTATAATTCATCATTGAAGGGAGTCAAGTCTGGAACTCAAAGTAGGAGCTTAAAGCAGAAACCTCAAAGGAATACTATTTCTTGGCTTGTTTACAGGATTACATTGCTCTGTAATCCTAGACACAGGGATGATACTGTCCACAATGGGCAGTGCCCTCTAACATTGTTTTATAACCAAGAAAATATTCCACTGAGATGCTACAGGTGAATATAGTGGAGACAATTACTAAATTGAGATTCCTGGGTGTCAAGTTGACAATCAACATTAGTCATACTACAGCCAGCCTATTTCAGTCCAAACCTGCATTGAGTTCCTCTTTTTGATAAGTTATTTCTCCACCAGTGAAACAAGTCGATTCAAGCCAGATTAGGTTATATTAAGTACAGGTTTATTGGGAAGCTGAGGTTAGTTTCACTAGACAAAGGGGAGAGGCAGGGGGGAGGGAGAGAGAGAGAGAGAGAGAGAGAGAGAGAGAGAGAGAGAGAGAGAGAAGGAGGGAAGGGGAGAGAGAGAGAGAAAAAGGGAGAGAGAGAGAAAGAGGGAGGGAGGGAGAGAGAGAGAGAGAGAGAGAGAGAGAGAGAGAGAGAGAGAGAGAGAGAGAGAGAGAGAGGTCCAGCTTATATAGGGAAAGGCAGCAGAGTCCCTGGGCTGGAAAGTTCGAAGTTAGGAGCAGGGCGTGCCAGGTAGGGACTGAGGGATGCTGGGAGAACCTGATTGCCAGGTCCGTTTGACATATAAAATATGCACCTCAGTCCCTAGTCCTGGGGTCCAAAACTATCCCAGACTTCTGTTGACTATTAATGAGTAAGGGCAGTGTAATTGTCTATGGCTACTTTCTGCTGACACTGGGACTCCATTATGCAGTGGTAGACAGAAATCTAGAATGTTGGCCCAGTCCAGGAAAAGCTGGTTATTTCACGAATGTCCAGTTGTGGGACCATCTGTGGGTAGGAGTGTGTAGCAGTTGAAGCAGTCTATGAGGCTGGGCCTGAGAACCCGTGGGTAAGTGCTTTGGAGCTTTCCTGGATGTAGGCTTTGAGAGAACACCTAGATTAGAGGCAGAAGATAAAGTTAAGGAATTTAGGGAGAAAAACATTTGGAGGGTATAGAGAGTATGCACTTAAAATTCTTAGACCCAAGATCATGGTAGTTGGAGGAGGGTTGGGGGGGTCTCAGAGCCAGGGAGAGCGAAATAGATCCCACCCTCAGGAATGGGCAGGTGGGGATGGAATAGGCTATTAATTGACAGTACTTATCTTGAGTTTATTTGATTGTGGGAAGTGCATTTGAGTAGATTCCCTGGAGCTTGCAAGAATATTTTTAAGTTTACAAAAAGATGAATCCTTTATAACTTGCACTTACCAACCTCAAAACATCTTCCTAAACTTTTAAACACTTTCATAGAAACTTTTAATACATATGTGTGTGTTAGAATATAATATATATCCCTTATATTATTTCCATGATGTGTATTTTCTTCTAGCTGAAACTAATTTTTATTCCCATAATATATTTTAGTTCCATTTATTTATTTATTATTTATTTATATCTCCCTACTTCTAAATGCATTTGAAGGATCACAAAGAAAGAAAGATATAAAAAGACAAAACTATCAATATATTGTGGAAGACAAAATATACAACCACAAAATGAGACAAATAAAAGCTAAGTTTTCATGCCCACCTTAAAGTTAGAAACTAGATTAAAACTGCACGTGTAATGGGGTATGACCCACTCCGAGCCTTTCTCTGCACTTGAGATATGTACACCTACCTGTTCGGTGTAGCAAGCTAACTACACAATTCCATGCCGGTGCATAATAAATGTTCAAGCTGTTTGTTTCCAACATGATGTGACTATGGTTGCATTTTTAAGCCCTTTCTCTTCCCACATGTCAAGTTCTAAGCAGAAGTCTTCTCTCTCAACTGATCCAGCATCTGTACTAGAACAGGCTATATTACAACCAGGAACTCCCCAACTTAAAGGGATATTTTACTTGCTTGTACAACTTTGGATCAGGAGTTCATGTTAGTGATGCTTACATGAATCACTATTCAGTTAGGAAAAGGCTAACTGAATCCAAATACTGCAATTCAAAAACAGTGTTTTCTAGTTTTCACATTCAGGGACTTCTTTTTTTCATAAAATACTAATAGGTAGTATTCAGAGCATTCAGAAAATATTGGGTATTTTATCATACTATCACCGTGGGTTTTGAGTACTTTTCATATTCCCAAATAGTTTCACACTTGGTTTTAATAAGGTTTTTTTTTTTTTTACCATTTTAGGAATAATTGCCCTTAATTTCCAACTGGGAGCTTACCTGTTTTTGCTCAGGGTTGCCTAACCAACAAGTGACCAAGTCTGGAATATTATTGAGACACTGAGACACTGTCCGTGCAAACCGGTGCTACTTCTCAAAGCTGTCAACATCCATATTTAAGTCCATCATCTCTAACGAGATTTTGGGCTCTAAACATAGCTATTTCCTTTCTTTTTAATCCTGTATATTTTAATTAACTCCAAAGTGAACTTACCAGTGCTGACGGCGATGACGACCAGGCAGCCTCCTTCTCCTTTCTCTTAGTCATAACACTAATTAAAAAGTCCATCCCTGGAGAAATGCTAGAATGTTCTCCAGGTTAATGAAAGGCTACTTATTAAAACATTTATTTCAGAAACATTTGGAAACTATTTTCTCACACCACAGCAGAAATAACTTTATTCATGCTCTATGTTTTCATTGTTTATTATGCAAATACTTTTTATGGATAAGAAGCAGTGGCTAAATTATATTTTCTTCATTCAGAAGTTTCATTTAAATCAAAATTTCATATAATCTATATGAGCAGGAAAATGCCTTGAATTATTTAGTGTTAATACTGCTGTGTTCTGGTATTAGCTGTCTGCTTTCTTATGATAAAAAGAACATGAAATTTATTCTAGTGTTTATTTAAATACATTGACATAGCATTCATGAACCTGTTCACACATACAATGCTGATATTGTACTCTAAGTATGTTAATACAGTTACTATTCAATATTGGCATATCTTTTAGTGGAAAGCAAAATATTTTCTTTCATTAAGCATTAGCAGGATATTGAAAAGGATATTGAACTATTGTCTTCGTCCAGAAATCCACCTGAAAGCTACTTAGTAGTTTCTATTTTCAGTTCTATTATGGTTCATAAACTCAACTTCCCTTGGTGCTATATCATTTAAGAGACAAATAATAAAATCCAGTGCCTATATAGCGGAAGGCACCTGCTTTAAAACAGCCCCACCCCCCATCTTTTGTGCTAACTCTCTAAGATATTTCTTTTGCTCTGCCTAGCAGATATGAGAAGTTGAAAGTTAACAGAAAAACCTAAGCAAGATCATTTTAAACTCTGAAGTAAAGGTAGTATGTGTCTCAGTAGTGTTATATCTAAACATCCCCAAACTTCTAAAGCACAGGGAATACACTACATCTTGGTTTTGTGCAAACAACCTCAGAAACATGAAATTATTAGTACATATCTTAAATAGATTTCAAGCTGTGACAAAGTTAGTCATCAAGAAAAAGTAATTGAATTTTTTTAAAAAAATGCCACCTTTCCTTCATAAAAAAATTTTAACATAATAAATATTGCATATCTTTTTGCCTTCTTAATACTTCTCTGCATAACGAAGGACCAGAACTGCCAACACACTCGTCTCAACCTTATTATGAATACAGGAAAAGAACACCAGTCATGGCAAGTTCTAAGTCCATAAATTCCACAATGTCAGAGTCAATGACAACCAAATAGTTGTTTTCATAGATATTAACAGTTGATCATTTTAGCTCACTGGATACATGGCAACTTATATATTCTGCATGCTTTTTTGGATCACCTTTATTTCCGGTGAATGCCACAGTATAAACTGCCATCTGCTGATGTGAGAATAGTGTCCCACTTTCAGCTTAATGGAACAAAGGAGAAATCAAAATACAAATGGAGAATCTGGCAGACAGTCTTTAGCAAGCTCATTGTCTGACAGCACACCCTCAAAGAAGCAAAGAATGTGGAAATCCATCTGGGGAAGAACAGAAGAGGAATCACAGACAATGCCCACAATATAAAACTGGGAATCGTCTAATTAACCATTCCTAAAAAACCAGAGGAGGGTTTGAATATTGAAACATGTAATGTGCTTGCAGTTTTTGTACCTGGGTGTATTTCTTGAATGTTTGGAGGACTGTCATTAAAGCAGTTTCAACCCTAATAGAAACAATGTACAGGTGGCCAGACACAGGACAGAGAACTGGGCTGCTTCCTGTGTGTATTTCTGGAACAATCAATTCAAAGAATCAGTTACTTAGGTTCACTTTAAGAAGGACTTCACAGCTTACATGAGCAAAATAGCTCAGGCATATTTAGTTTCATTCCTGTCTGATGTAAGAATGCAGCAATATTGGTTTCAGCATGAACAAATCAAATTTAATTCCTCCAAGCACTCTTAATAATGTACCATGAAAGCGGAAGCACAGTTTGTGCAAGTGATTTCATAATGCTGGAAACGTCCATCAGCCACTTCCAGACGAGGTCTGGGGAGAGACAGTCACTCTGCCTTTACAGGTGTTCACTGGGACTCCAGTCCTATTCAAAGATAAATCACACAAATAAGAAATCAGTCTTGGATGTTTTCTAGCTGTTATTGTTTTTCTTTTATCTTGTTAAAGAAAATAAAATGAGCAGCAAAGAAAAGATAATAAAGTTTATCAATCAATGGCTTCCTAAAACCATCAGAAAATACAGATATTTGCACTACTATTCATAACAGTAACAAAATTAGTTATGAAGTAGCATCAAAAATAATTGTATGACTGGGGGTCACCACAACATAAGGAACTGTATTAGAAACATTAGAAAGGTTGAGAACCACTGCGCTAAATGAAAGGCTGTGTGCATAGATGAAAAAAAAGGATCCCCACTGTATTTTATATTCACCAAAGAAAAACAATTTTTATCTGGTGTAATGTAGGGTGCTCTTTCACCACTTTGAATATCTCATCTATTTTTAAAAAATATCATAATTATGTAGGAGAATGGCAAACACTAGAAAATCATCTTCTACAGTTACTTTGCCAATTTATATCACCTATTGATGTGTGCATAATCAAGACTTACATATTTTGAGAGGAAGGATGCTATGCAAAATAATTTATGATATGAAGAAGGGGAATGGAGAATTCTACTATTAAAAGGGCATAAAATTTTCAAGCAAAAGTAATATATATGTTAAATATATATGTATACACACATCATATACATATTCTTGTTCCTGAATATAGTATTCTCAACAAATGAGTCTATAATTTCTCCATTTTTTATTTTCTTAATTATTAGACAAATATTTCTGATGTGAGTGCTCAAAGAAAGTAAGTAAATCCTGGTTCCTGATTTCAGAGGGTTCCTAATCTCAGAAAAAAGATCACTAACTAGAATCCAAAATGCTAGAGCTGAGCTAGAGACATGCTAAACAGTTCAGAGTGTAGATAAAAATGATCAGGTTTATTCTTAGTAAAAGATTCCCAGAGTCAAGGATGTTTTGTTTTGAATCTTTTAAGAGACTACACATTTCTCAAATGACTGTGTGTGAAGATGAAGAAATTCCGGGGAAAGATAAAAACATAAACAATACTTAAAACCCAAAGTGGGCACTATGTGTGCAGTAGTTCCAAATTCTTTCAAATCTTTAGTTTCTCTGTGCTCTGAATTTCTCGTTCTTAAATACATAGGTAGTGTCTACATTAACAAGCTAAATAAAATTACTTCACAAACAACATGCTCAGAGCAGTGCCCATGATGTGGCACGCAATTGAGATACTTAAAAATGGGGCATTCAGGAGAAACAAACGGTTCTCGGCATGGAATTGCTGCTTCTACCACAGTTGTTGGTGAGAAGCTCTGTGTGTAGGTCAATGCGGTCAGACTATATCCCGAAGGCAACAGAGGTTTTGAACAGGTATATCATTTCATATTTAGAAACATGGTCCTGGCAACCATTTGAAGGAAGAATTCGTTTACATCTTCACTCTCTCTGACCTCTAGTAAAAAGCTTTACCTCTGTGGTGCTGTTTAGAACAGATTTAAATCTTTAGATGATTTCTGTTTATTTTCTTTTTCTTCAGGTAAGTTTGTATTTCTGTTCTATTTGTATGTTGGGATACATTATTCAGTGTTTTTCTTTGTCTTTCTTATTTAGCAGATACCTTCTTCTAAAATATACATTTTGAAAAGCATTGTCTCCCACTAGAGGATGGTGGTTGTTTTTTTATCTTTTTTCTTCACTTATCTTTGTAACATCTGTAAAACAGTGGAAATTATTCTAAGTTGTTAAGTAGCTGCTAATGCTGCTCATCACACTACCCAGGGCCCATACCGTGTGGACGAATTTCCACACCTTCTACAATTAGCATTCCAAGACATGAAATCGATGCAGTATCTCCATCCATTCATCCGGCTGTAACTTGGAACCTTCTTGCCTTTTCCATCCTGGGTGGTAATGAGGAAGTAAGTGGTCAATAAACTTCCCATAACAGATTCCATATGGTACCTACTGGGTTTCAAGGTACATTTACCAGACTTTCCCCTCACCAATTATATTTTTTCCATCATCGCTTGCATGTCTGTAGGTTTTTCTCTTTAAATTCCATACAATCCTCCTCAGTTACAAAGACCTTTTATATAATAACTATGGTTTTTTTCAAGGCTGACATCCAGAGGCAAGTAATCCATCTGGATTTGTGGACAATGCTCTGTGAAAACTTCCAATTATATCTTGAGCAGGGATTAAGGGACCCAGTGATAGAAATGAGTGGCCAGGATAACCATGGGACCAATTGTTGCCCATACACTGAGTGTTAAAGAATTTTTCTAAAAAAAAAAATAAACCAAGAAGTGGACATAGTCTAAGGTTAGTGTTAAATACCTGAAGTGAGTCCTGCTTCTGCCTCTGCCTCTGCCTCTGCCTCTGCCTCTGCCTCTGCCTCTGCCTCTGCCTCTGCCTCCTCTGCCTCTGCCTCCACCTCCGCCTCTGCCTCTGCCCCTGCCCCCCCGCCCCCTCCTGAAAAACAACCAATGGAAACAAAGTTTTGACTTGCCTTCAAAATACTTGGAAATTTATATTATTCTGATAATAATAGTAAATATTCATAGACTCTTCATGGTTTTGAATCCTTTTGGCTATGAGGTCTATCCTCATCTATCTGTCTTAAGACAACAATATCAACAATTTTATAAATTTTTCAATATGAGATAAATAGAACTAATATAAAACAAAGGTTTTCAAATTATGGAGAGTTCAGACTGAATCTGAGGGAGGCATGTTCTATCATAAAAATTAGTTCCACACAAAGATGGGGAAAAAAATGGAACCCAAATGTCAGTTATTTTATTTCTTGCTCCAGACTGTAACTTCAGCAGAGACCACACAGACATCACAATATCTTTTCTTTTCATGTTTCATGGCTACAGCTCTTCAAGATTTCCATTCCTTTCAGCATGAAAAATAAAAATCACAAGCCCATAGTTTACTGACTTCAACTAATATCATAGTTCTTAATTATAGTCATGCCACACCATTCATAAGACTTGTTATTCCCATTTTAATGGAAAGGAAAGTGTATGAAATGTTGCAGAAGGTGTAAGCTGGCAAATCATGGCGCTGGAATTTAGCCACAAAGATTCTGCCACAAGCACTTCCTCCTAAGAACACATTTAACAGTGTAATCATAGCTGGAGATCCAATTGTGTTGTTTACTTTCAAGACAAATTAGAGACACACGCAGTCAAGTATGTTCCAATGGGAGAGAAATCTACAACACAGAGATGTGAAACTGCACTTTTCTTTATATGACGATTCAAGTTCATTAAAAGAAAGGAAATTCCTTTCCACGCTTGGCTGCTTCAAAATGTATGGAGGAAAAAGAAATACAGCGTCATAGAGAAGAGATGGAGTGGATGTTAAATACTTTCTGAAGGACTACAAGGAAAATACTTAACTTCTTAACTGAGATCCATAGAGTTTGGGACAGACTCAAATTTTCTTTAGGACTTTGAATAAAGGAAGTAAATGTGAGTATAGAAAAACTCCAATGCTGAAAGTGATTATCAAGCTTAAGAACAACAACAACAACAAAAATATCCAATATCAGTGTGAATCATATTGGAACTCTCAAGGGATATAAAGAAATTTCCCCATAGGAGCAAAAGTGCAGGATTCAAGGAAACCTAGCGGATGCCTAAACATTTAGCAGGTTCTCCGGGTGAACCAGGAGGAGGACTGCTCTGCAGTGCACATAAAAGGAAGCTCAGGTTCACATCAGGTTCCCAAGGTGAGCAACGATGAAAATGGATCATGAAAAACCCAGATAATCAAGACGACACTTGGAATTATACATCAGATGAGAAAATGGGCAAATCTCTGCTCTAAATTCTACTAGTGCCAGGCATGGTGGTGTGAGCCTTTAATCCCAGCACTTCTGAGGCAAAGTGGCTAGGTAGAGCTTTTTTTAATTCAATATATTCTTTATTTACATTTCAATGATTTCCCCTTTCCAGGATGCCCCCTCCCCAAAAGTCCCATAAGCCATCTCCCACCCCCCCACCCCCGCCCTGTTCCCCAATCAACCCATTCCTGCTTCCCTGTCCTGGTATTCCCCTACACGGTTGAACTGAGGCTTTCCAGGACCAGGGGCTTCTCCTTCCTTCTTCTTGGGCATCATTTGATTATGTGAATTGTTTCCTGGGTATTCCAAGCTTCTGCGCTAATATCTGCTTATCAGTGAGTGCATAGCATGTGTGTTCTTTTATAATTGGGTCGCCTCATTCAGTATGACATTCTCCAGTTCAATCCACCTGCCTAAGAATTTCATGAATTCATTGTTTTTAATAGCTAAGTAGTATTTCATAGTGTAAATATACCACATTTTCTGTATCCATTCCTCCGTTGAGGGACATCTGGGTTCTTTCCAGCTTCTGGCTATTATAAATAGGGCTGCTATGAACATATTCGAGCAAGTGTCCTTATTACATGCTATGGAATCCTCTGGGTATATGCCCAAGAGTGGTATAGAGGGGTCCTACAGTAGTATTATGCCCAGTTTTCTGAGGAACCGCCAGACTTATTTCCAGAGTGGTTATACCAGCTTGCAACCGCACCAGCAGTGGAGAAGTGTTCCTCTTTCTAAACATCCTCGCCAGCACCTATTTTCTCCTGAGTTTTTATGTTAGCCATTGTGGCTGGTATGAGATGAAATCTCAGGGTTGTTTTGATTTGTATTTCCCTGATGATTAAGGATGTTGAACATTTCTTTAGGTGTTTCTCAGCCATTTGATATTCCTCAAGTGAAAATTCTTTGTTTAGCCCTGTACCCCATTTTTAATAAGGTTATTTGGCTCTCTGGAGTCTATCTTCTTGAGTTCTTTGTATATCTTGGATATTAGCTCTCTGTCTGATGTAGGGTTGGTAAAGATCTTTTCCCAATTTGTTGGTTGCCATTTTGTCCTTTTGACAGTGTCCTTTGCCTTACAGAAACTTTGTAATTTTATGAGATCTTTATGAGTTCAAGGCTAGCCTGATGTGCATAAACCAGTTTGGGACAACCAATACTCTTTCTGTGCAGAAAGAGCATTTCTTAAGAAAGAAAGAAAGAAAGAAAGAAAGAAAGAAAGAAAGAAAGAAAGAAAGAAAGAAAGAAAGAAAGAAAGAAAGAAAGAAAGAAAGAAAGAAAGAAAGAAAGAAAAAGAAAGAGAAAATTCTGCTATTGAAAAACATCATTATAAATGCCATTACAAATACTAATAAGTAAGTGTTAATCTATTCCAGGATATATAGGTCAAAAGGTAAGTCATTTCCTAGAATAGATTCAAAATACTCATCTTCAAAAGAATGTCAAAGTTTTATATTTCAGACAGAGATGGACTAAAACATTGTACCTGGAATCCTCAAGTTAATGAAGTGCAGGAAATTTTGTCAGGAACAGTATTGTAAAATAATGGCCTCAGTGTCTTAAATGTTTTCAGAAAGAAGTTAGGGAAGATCAGCATCTGCCAGCCTCACACAGCCAGTAAGTGAAAGACTTAAACCGCCAAGTCATTTCTCCTCTGCTCTGCTGGCCCAGGAGCATCTATTTAGTGCACTGTTGTATAGACAGTGCAATTGTATAGACTGGACAATTCTTTATGATAATACATAATTTGCAGTGGTTTTCTGTTTTACAACTAAAATAGTTTTTCTTAAAAATCCACAAGGGAAAGTATGTCAGTGCATAGCCTAAATCTGGTTTCAGTGGTAGACAGTAAAATGGAACACACTGTTGGTTATTTGTTTACATGATTGGTACCCAGCTTCTTGAATTCATTCATGTTTTTTACTGGTCCAGCAAGCTCTTGGTAAGCATTACTAACATTTACCCAATGACTCAGGCTAAAAACCAGGCCCCTTGCTTCTTTCAGAGAAAACATTATAGTGTTCAGCCCTGGTATTTAACAAACTGGAAAATGGATGGAGTTTCCTTCTGTACTGTCCAAACCTTTGCTTACCATGTCTTTTGCCTGGATTTCTGAAATATCTTTTTTGACAGGCTTTCTGCTTGTAGCTATCTTCCTTTATAAGTCATTTCATGCACACACACACACACACAGAGAGAGAGAAAGAGAAAGAGAGAGAGAGAGAGAGAGAGAGAAGGAATATTTTGAAACAAAAGTCAAATTATGCAAGATCGTCAATGGTTTCCCCATATCTAAGAAAAATCCCCAAAGCATTGGCAGTCACAATCTTAAGATCTGGCTCCTGGATATCTCTGGCCAATTACCAATTCCTCCTGCCTTTCTTCCTCCTAAACAGATACTCTACTCAAAGACACCAATTATTTGTTACTGTTTTTCTAGATCACAGTCTTTATGCTTGCAAACATGCCCAGAATATTTTTCTATCATATCCAGTGCTGGTACCATTTTATCCTTTAAGAATTGATTCAAATGTCTCCTCTTCCTTTTATAGACTATTTATGGTACATCCCCATATCTCTTCAATTACTCCCTATATTTCATTTTTCTTTTTATCCCCTCCTTAAATTTACAAATTTACAAATCCCAACCAACAAATGTTATTTCACTTAAATTTTCAGTAATTATTTATTGGATACATTAATTATGTCAGAAACCATGAAACACTTTTGTTATTTCCAAACATTTTACATCATCAACATATACAATGTTAATAATCCAATAAAATATATGCTCTTCCCTATTTTTGCAAATGCAGAAAATTAAGGCATACGTATGCTGAATACATTTCTCAGAGTTACTTAAACAGTGAAACTAAGATTCAAATCCACAGAAGACATTTCTACTTTGAGAAATTATGGGCCATTTTCGGGGAAGGAAATTTACAATATAAAAAGCAAATTGCCCCAAGTACCAAGTTAGTGAGCCACCTTGGTTAAGCCACAGCAAAAAAATATACTTGAATACATGGAACCTGCTATTGTGAGAGAGTATCACGGAATAATTACAGCTGCCCTCCACTTAATAAACATCCCATAAGTATGGAAAACATTGGAGCCTCATCTAGAGTTTACTGATCAGTTACCAGCTCACTCTGGCTGCCATGAATCACTGCTGTTATCCCAAAAGTGGATGCCACCCTAAGCATGAAATCATAGTCTTGAATCTATCTACCTTCCTTACAAATTGCTTCATGATATGACTTGCATCTGACACCTATTGAATTTTAGTGTGGGTCTTGCGTGTATTTTCTAAAGGTTTCCATTGAAAACATAGACTACTTCTCCCAGATTTCCAGGTTTGGCACAGTCCTTTTGATGTTGAATAATCCCTTACAGAAACAAGTGAAAAGATGAATGCATCTTGGTTTGTTACCAATTTTTCGAGATGTTAAACACAAATATCCCAATTCATCATTAGTTAAAATGTAAAGTAAACTTAACAAATCCATATATGGATATTCCCTGAAAAGATTCTTTGGAGTTGGTCTTGTGCACTGTGCATTCAGATGCTGTGTTCTGTGCCCCAAGATCAGGTTGCAGTGTAGACATGAGCATCATACTGATCAATGTACTGTAAAAAATGTTCCCCAATAATCTCTGCTTGGCTAACAAAAGTCTAGAGCCTATGACTGGGCAGGAAACAGAGGAAGGCAGGACTTGTGATCGAGTAGGGGGCCTCAGGTAGGGACGAGGAGAGGGAAAAAGGTAGGGGAAGGAGGTCACCGTGAGGCAGGACGAACCATGAGCATGTGACCAAGAGGAAATTGTCCCAAGGACATACGTGGAGCAGAGCAACAGAGCAACATTCAGAACCTGTCCAGCTTAGGCTTACAGTTTGTCAATAGAAATATCAAGTTTCTCTGTCTTTTATTCAGGTTTCTCTGTCTTTTATTCAGAAGCTATATGGGTTAGAGCACAGTAGAACAACCCCTCAATATAATTACTTCAATAAAAACTCAAATTGAGAGGAAAAAATATCTTCTTATGTGACACATTAATTAACAAGAATAAACGATTTCACAGGAGCTGGACTATAAACCCTCAAGTCCTCGGCAAAGTCGTCTGCCTTGTAAAGAGAATCATGAAAGCAAAGCCCCCATTGTTGATATGAATCATTCTTTTATTAATTGTGTGTGTGCGTACTCTCTTTCGCCATCACTCTTGCAGAGTGGCGGAATGCATCTACAAAAGATAACCTCTATCTGTGACGTGTATTTTCTAATGTGTGGAAACTGACAATACGTAATGACTAATATAAAAAGAGTACATTATATTGTGCTTTAGGCTCGAGTCCTAAAGAAACAGGTGAGGCAGAATGAATGTTTATACATTTATATATATAATGTTCTGTATATGTAAATATATAACAGAATGTTATATATTTATATAGCATGAACAGAATAACGATGTTCTGAGGGGGGAGCCATCTTATTAAGTAGAGATTTGCGGACAAGGGTTCATGGAAAAAGAAATAGAGTTTTTAGCAAAGTGCTGAGGGAGGTAAGGAAGCTAGAAACACATGAAGTTCTGAAAGAGGAACATTAGAACTTAAAAAATACACATGCAAAGGCTTAAAGTTGAAGATGAGCTAAGGCATCATTCTTAAGACGTGGGTCGTGGCCCCTTTCATGGGGAGGGTGTCACACTTTAGATATCCAGCATATCAGATATTTACATTACAATTCATAACAACCTAATTACAGCTAACAAAAGTAATTTCATGGCTGGGGGTCACCATAGCATGAGGAACAGTATTAAAGGGTCACAGCATTAGGAAGGTAGAGAACCTTAGCTTCATAGTTATTAAAAAGAAACTTCCAATGTTACATGATTTCCCTGATTTTCAAAGTTATGAAACAGTTAGAAACAAATAAGGAATCAGGGGGGTAGCTAAAAACCATCCAGTGGGAAAAAATAGACAGCATTTTCAACAAATGGCACTGGTTCAACTGGCAGTCAACTTGTAGAAGAATGCAAGTTGATCTGTTTTTAGCTCCCTGTACGAAGAAGCTCGAGTCCAAGTGGATCAAGGACCTCCACATAAAACCAAATACACTGAATGTAATAGAAGAGAAAGTGGGGAAAAGTCTTGAGCACATGGGCATAGGAGAAAAGTTCCTGAACAGAACACCAATGACTTATGCTCTAAGATCAAGAATTGACAAATGGGACCTCATAAACTTGCAAAGCTTCTGTAAGGCAAAGGACACTGTCAATAGGACAAAATGCAACCAACAGATTGGGAAAAGATCTTTACCAGTCCTACATCCAATAGAGGGCTAATATCAAATATATACAAAGAACTCAAGAAGTAAGACTTCAGAGAACCAAATAACCCTATTAAAAATGGGAAACAGAGCTAAACAGAGAATTCTCAACTGAGGAAACTTGAATGGCTGAGAAGCACCTAAGGAATGTTTGACATCCTTAGTCATCAGAGAAATACAAATCACAACAACTCTGAGATTCCGCCTCACACCATTCTGAATGGCTAAGATCAAAAACTCAGGTGTCAGCAGATGCTGGTGAGGATGTGGAGAAAGAGAAACACTCCTCCATTGCTGGTGGGACTGAAAGTTTGTAAAAACCACTCTGGAAATCGGTTTGGCAGTTCCTCAGAAAATTAGACATAGGGCCCAGCTATACCACTCCTGGGCGTATATCCAGAAGATGCTCTGAGATATAATATGGACACATGCTCCACTATGTTCATAGAAGCCTTATTTATAATATCCAGAAACTGGAAAAAACCCAGACGTCCCTCAGCAGAGGAATGGATACAGAAATTGTGGTACATTTACATAATGGAGTACTATACAGCTATTAAAAACAATGACTTCATGAAATTCACAGGCAAATGGATGGAACTTGGAAATATTGTCCTGAATGAAGTAACTAGTCACAAAATAACACACAAGGTGTATACTCACCGATAAGTGGATATTAGTTCAAAAGTTCAAAATACCCAAGATTCAACTCACAGATCATATGAAACCTAAGAAGAAGGAAGAGGAAAATGTGGACGCTTCAGTGCTTCTTAGAAGGTTGAGCAAAATACTCACAAGAGGAAATAAGGAAACAAAGTGTGGACCAGAGACTAAAGGAAAGGCCATCCAGAGACTGCCCCACCTGGGGATCCATCCCAGATATAGCCACCAAACCTGGACACTATTGTGGATGCTGGGCAGCGCTTACTAATGAAAGCCTGATATGGCTGTCTCCTGAGAGACTCTACCAGAGCCTGACAAATACAGAGGCAGATGCTTGCAGCCAACCATTGGACTGAGCACGGGAGTTCCTGATGGAGGAAATGGAGAAGGGTCTGAAGGAGCTGAGTGGGTTTGCAGCCTCATGGAGGGAGTAACAGGGTCAACAGGCCAGACCCCACCCCCCCCAGAGCTCCCAGGGACTGGACCACCAACCAAAGAGTGCACACGGAGGGACCCATGTATCCAGCAGTATATGTAAGTATAGGATGGCCTTGTTGGACATCAGTGGGAGGAGAGTGCCCTGAGCCTGAGGAGGTTTGATGCCCCAGTGTAGGGGAATGCCAAGGTGAGGAGACAGGAGTGGGTGGGCGGGGCGGGCAGCACCCTCATAGAGGCAGGAGGAGAGGGGATGGGATAGGGGTTTCCATAGGGAAGACCTCGAAAGGGGAAAACATTTGAAATGTAAATAAAGAAAATATCCAATTTAAAAGAAAAAGAAAATTGGAAAAAAAGAAATCAGGGGCTTATGTATCATTCAGAAAGAGAATCACTGGAGAATCTTCTTTGTATTTTACTGTAAAAACTGAAGAGGGTAATTCAACATGTTTGCTTATCCAGTTTATCTGAATAATAAGTCTTGTGGTTTTGTGACCACAAAATTCTCATAAAATTGTTAGTATCTTTCTTGCAGTTCTGATGCCTCATTTCATATCCTGCTGGACTCTCTCACTCTCAGACCAAACAATAAATCGTTAGCTCCTGTGTGTAAAGGCAGTTATATGATTTTAAAATTGTTTAATGTTTTCCTTTAAGTAACCTCCAAAGATTTTTTTTTGCGTTTCTAATAATCACTTAGCTTCAGAAAAACGATATTGCACCTATATTGATATTAGGACAGTTCTTCATCAATATAAACAACACACTTGCCAGGTGTACAGGTGCATGCAAGTAGGATTTTCTGAAGGAGGCAGACGCAGGAGGACCATGAGTTTGAGGCCAGCCTAGGCTACACATTTAAACTTCTCAAGAAACTGTGGTTCAAAGCAGGATGCCTAGTCTGTCCCCCTCCACGTCACGATATCACCTTTATAACCAATGTTCAAATTGATTATTATATAAATTACCACAGGATACCAGGGTAAACCAATTAGAAAACATATTCAACCAAATTCCTGGGATGAAATAACTTCAAATCTTTATTTTTATAAAGGTGACTTTTGAAAACACATGTAAACATTTACTCTAAAGTAAGGCTTAACAGAAACATTGAATTTCACATATATAGAGATCGAGGAAGATCCCTGAAATAGGTCACAGTGTTTGCACGGAGTCTGTGGACAAAGAGTTGAATCTTTCTGTGGTCTCAAAAACTCCATGACCCTCTACAGTGAAGTTTTAGTGAATAAAATGTACTTTATGAGGCGTTTTGTGTTCTGAGCTTGGTTTCATGTTCGTAGGCTCTGCCTGCACACTGTCGTAGATGCTGGCCCTGCGTGTTCCCACACCAGTGCCTTAGGAAGCCTTCCCGGATTCCCTGACTACCACGTTTCCTTTGCAGCATCCTTCTCCCTCTCTCCACCCGTTGGCTCTCTCTTCTTCAGTGATACCCCGGCCCCAGGCACTGGATTAACTGCTGTTTCTCTGTGCACCGGAGTATATAGAGCGGAACACACATGACGGCGGAGATTCTCATACGTGGAGTTGCTTTGTGTTGTTGAAGTTCTGCCTCTGGAGCCTATCACAGTCCCCGATGTGTAAAACAACTCTCTGTGTGACAAGTGCTACAAGACTTTTGTTTTCCCCACAACCTTAAGAGAGTAAAGAAGCGATGGATTCCTAAATCGTGGACACAACTCTTGTTGATGAGAAACAGTAAAGACACACAGCAGAGGACCCAAAAAGTGAGCACACAGACTGAGCCTCGGGTTCTTCTCTTTGTGCCACCGCTAATCAAACCATTACACACCCGGGAATATTTCCTTCCAGTGCACCTGCCAACTGAAGAGAAACAACCTTCCAAAAAGGGTTTATAACCAGGCTTTTGTCAATTGAAGGGTGTTTGTTTTGTCAAAATCCCAAGAAGATAAAATACACGGTATCTAGTATGCAGCTAGGCAAATATTTTTCTTAGTGTTTGGTACAAGTTGGCGTTTGTTTCTGATAAACATTAACCAGACTTTCTGTTATTTTCAAAGAATGTCAAATATTCGCATCAAATATAGGATTGCGCTATGGAAATGCACAGAACGAGTTTTGATACATCCTAGCTCAGTTTTAGAGTATATACATTTTATATGGTGAAATTCTGTTATTAATAAAGTTATCTACATAGAGCATATTCAATATGGATGCACACTACTATTAGGATATGTGCTTTTTCCTAAAAACTAATGTCTTACATTCTACAAATATGGTGTTATATTAAAGTGTATAAAGATTAATTAAATGATTGATTAACAATTGTGGTCGTCACAAGATTCAAAACATCCCATGTGATGTACTGGAGGAGAATTTCTGAAACGCCTATGATGAGACTGCCCCCTAGAGGTCAACTCACCACACTGCACGAGAAATTAAATGAAACTGATTAAAATGTGCCAACTTATTCTTCAGATCTAATATTACTACAGGGACCTGACTGAACTGACATTTGCATCATTTGCTTGTCGTATGGAAATTTAGTGATAAATTTATTTTACAGTCAATGTTTATATAAAGCAGATGACTCTCAAGCTCAAGAGAAAAAAGTGTAGATTAAAATACTGTAAAAGAGTTAAAGGAATCCAGATGGATTAGGATTTAGAATCAAGCCCTATAATTGTGATTCGACTGTCAGATCCCTATGCAACTGTGAAAATTTATACCCCTAAGTAATTAACATAAACTTCTACAAACAATTTTTTTAATATACAGTCAACGTTTTAAAAAGGGAAATGGACACCATCTATGCTCACCCGCCCCTGCTCACCCACCCCTGCTTGCCCACCAATACTCACCCCACCCATGTCCATGCTCCCCCACTCATGTTCGCCTGCCCCTGCTCACTCACCAATGCTTGCCTGTGACAACCACAACAGGTTTCTCTGAACAACTTAAAGTTTTTCTGTCTGTTACATGGAGGTGATCCTCCAACAGAAACCAGAGTGTTAGATCATGAAGAAGAGACCCGACTGGCTTTGGTGACTGTGCTAGGCATTGGGTTTTTCAGCAAACTGCTGACCAGATAAGAGTTTGTGAGACATTCCACACTTTTAGAAAACTGAAGAAAATGCCGCACGCAAGCCTCATTTCACTGATGCCAAACAAAACCTTCGGCTCTGTCTATGTCTTTTCATAAACAGAACACCAGAACTTTAGGTGTATGGAGTAAAAAGAATGAGAAGTAATGTCCACGTTGGGTTATAGTATCATATTTGTAGAAAAGGAGACAAATACAGGAAGTGGAATAGGGTTGAGGGGAGGAAATTACACACTCAGCTTGACAACGCTGATATACCTGTGGGAAAGACCAACCACTTATTAAAAATATAATGAGCATCTCTGAAGCTCATAGGAGGAAACTGAGTTAGTAACGATTTAAGTTGGATAAGGTTATAAGTCATGAAATGGATGAGATGATCTCATGCATATTAATCCTGGACTGAGCAAGGGAAGACCAGACTTAGAACATAATTAGCCCAAGAATCTGATGCCTACTGAAGAGGCTGACAAAAATAGTCTACAGAAATACAAGCTATGTCTAATATATGAAACAATAAATAAACGCTTGTTGAATTAATGAAGTCAGGACTAACAGACAAATGAGTGAACATAGACAAAAGTTTCGCTTATCACAGTAGCTCTTCACTGACCTGCACGTCTTTAAGAGCAGTCCATGCTCTTACTTCATTCTTTTGCCTAAAATGCAAAGATACAAATACCTTTTCCTCTTCATTTTTTAAATAATGTCTGCAAGGTGTGAAAAACTTGAGACTGTTACAATGTGACTGGGATATCTTTCCTGACATATTGACATTGATAATTCTACAATTATTTTTCCTTGTGAACACAAACCTACCAAAACATGCAATATAATGTCACGTAACTCTCCTTATTAACCTCTGTAGTTTTAACAGTGCAACCCCTAGCTTTCTGTTTATTTTACTCTTACATCTCTGAAACCAATAAAAATGTTAATGATTTTATTAATTAAGTAGGAAATGAACTGTCACCAGTTAGAACCATTTTAAGGTAGCTTCTGGAATTACGTGTGCAGAATTAGTGTTCAATTATAACTCCATTAGAACAAGACCCAGATGTTTTCCTTTCTAAAGGAAACCTCAATTTAGATTTATTTTTCTTAGATGTTTAAATACAAAATGATCGTGCAAAGAATTTAATCATTGTTCTTCTGGTTTCAAAAGTATTCACGCTCTAGAAAAAATGTAGGAATAACTGCTTTTTATTTTTGTGATGTGAAATTAGAAAGACTGGAGACAACAGCTAGTTTGGAGGAGATGTGTGCAACATGTTGGTACTTAGTTCAGTGATGCCTCAACCCTGCATCCCAGAAGTTCTCAGGAACATCCTTGTGTATCATTTATGGTCAGTACATGGATGAGAAAGAAAAGATACTTTACATTATTAAATATAACCCACAAGATACACGAAAACATACCAACTAGTTGTTCTTTGTTCTACTAGAAAGTAGAGGACTATAGCTGGCTAGTGACTGTTTTCTTTAAATTTGTTTTTATTAATACATAAAGACACAAGGATAATAGACATCTATGAGATATTCTTTGTCATTACATGTATAAATTGCATAATCAAGTTAAACACGTCTACTGCAAAAATTTGTCACTTCTTTTGGGTGAAAACATTCAAAGTCCTGTGTCAGGCTTTATTGAGAATGCAACGAATAACCACTATCTCCGGACACTTTCCAGTAAGGCACACACCACTTTACTCCTACGTGATTGCAACTTAGTAATCATTAGTACCCAATCTTTCCCCCATCTCTCCCTCTTCCCTGCACCTTCTGCACACCACCATGGGACTTCCACTACCTATGAGAGCAACTATGTATATTCTACAGAGGAGTCACGTTATGTGACATTTGGGTGCAGGATGGTTGACTTTGAGTCATTTTCTGTCTTTGGTTTATTTCAGTAAACCAGAGAATTAAACATGGCATTAGTTTTTTGCTTATTTTTTTAATTTTCTATGGTCTGTGTTTACATTCCAGATGCTTTCCCCTTTCCCAGCCCCCCCCATTTGTCCCATAAGCCCTCTTCCTTCCACCCATTCCCCACTCAACCCCCTATGATTTCTCTCTTCTGGTACACCCCTACAATGCTGGATCAAGCCTTTCCAGGACCAGGGCCCTCTCCTTCCTTCTTCTTGGGAATCATTTGATATGCTAATTGTGTCTTGAGTATTTAGAGCTTCTGGGCTAATTAATATCCACTTATCAGTGATTGGACTCCATGTGTACTTTTTTGAGATTGGATTACCTCACTTAGGATGATATTTTCCAGTTCCAACCATTTGCCTAAAAATTTCATGAATTTCATGAATTTTTAATTGCTGAGTAGTATTCCATTGTATAAATATACAACATTTTCTGTATCCATTCCTCCATTGAGGGACATCTGGGTTCTTTCCAGCTTCTGGCTATTATAAATAAGGCTGTTATGAACATAGTGGGGCATATGTCCTTTTTGCATGCCGGAGAATCCTCTGGATATACCAGGGTCCTCCAGAAGTGTCTTGCCCAGTTTTCTGAAGAACAGCCAGACTGATTTCCAGAGTGGTTGTACCATCTTGCAATCCCACCAGCAGTGGAGGAGTGTTCTTCTTTCTCCACATCCTCACCAATACCTGCTGTCTCCTGAGTTTTTAACCTTAGCCATTCTGACTGGTATGAGGAGAAATCTCAGGGTTGTTTTGATTTGCATTTCCCTAATGACTAATGATGTTGAACATTTCTTAAGGTGCTTCTCAGCCATCCAAATTTCTTCAGGTGAAAATTCTTTGTTTAGTTCTGTACCCCATTTTTAATAGGGTTATTTGGTTCTCTGTGGCCTAACTTCTTGAGTTCTTTGTATATATTGGATATTAGCCTTCTGTCAGATGTAGGGTTGGTGAAGAGCTTTCCCCAATTTGTTGGTTGCTGTTTTGTCCTTTTGACATGTGCTTTGCCTTACAGAAACTTTGTAATTTTATGAGGTCACATTTGTCAGTTCTTGATCTTAGAGCATAAGCTATTGGTGGTCTGTTCAGGAACTTTTCCCCTGTGCCCATGTCCTCAAGGGTCTTCCCCAGTTTCATTTCTATTAGTTTCAGTGTGTCTGGTTTTATGTAGAAGTCCTTGATCCACTTGGAGTTGAGCTTAGTACTAGGGGATAAGAATGGATCACTTTGCATTCTTCTGCATGCTGACCTCCAATTGAACCAGCACCATTTGTTGAAAAGGCTATCTTTCTTCCCCTGGATATTTTCCGATCCTTTTTCGAAGATCAAGTGACCATATGTGTATGGGTTCGTTTATGGGTCTTCAATCCTATTCCATTGATCCACTTGCCTGTCACTGTACCAATACCAGGCAGTTTTTAACTTGAGGTATGGGATACTGATTCCCCCAGAAGTTCTTCTACTGTTGAGAATAGTTTTAGCTGTCCTGAGATTTTTGTTATTCCAGATGAATTTGAGAATTGCTCTTTCTAGCTCTATGAAGAACTGAGTTGGGATTTTGATGAGGATTGCGTTGAATATGTATATTGCTTTTGGCAAGATGGCCATTTTAACTATATTAATCCTGCCAATCCAAGAGCATGGAAGATTTTTCCATTTTCTTAGATCTTCTTCGATTTTCTTCTTCAGAGACCTGAAGTTCGTGTCATACAGATCTTTCATTTGTTTGGTTAGAGTCAAACCAAGATACTTTATATTGTTTGTGGCTATTGTGAAGGGTATCATTTCCCTAACTTCTTTCTCAGCCTGCTTATCTTTTGAGTATAGGAAGGCTACTGATTTGCTTGAGTGGATTTTATAACCAGACACTTTGCTGAAGTTGTTTATCAGCTATAAGGGTTCTCTGGTAGAGTATTTTGGGTCATTTAAGTATACTATCATATTATCTGAAAATAGTGATAGTTTGATTTCTTCCTTCCCAATTTGTATCCCTTTTACCTCCTTGTATTGTCTAATTGCTCTAAATAAAACTTCAAGTACTGTATTGAAAAGATATGGAGAAAGGGGCAGCCTTGTCTAGTTCCTGATTTTAGTGGGATTGCTTCAAGTTTCTCTCCATTTAGTTTGATGTTGGCTACCAGTTTGCTGTATATTGCTTTTACTATGCTTAGGTATGGGCCTTGAATTCCTGTTCTTTCCGAGACTTTTAGCATGAAAGGATCTTGAATTTTGTCAAATGTTTTTTCAACATCTAATGAAATGACCATGTGGTTTTTTCTTTGAGTTTGTTTATGTAGTGGATTTCATTAATGGATTTCGGTATATTGAACTATCCCTGCATCCCTGGGATGAAGCCTACTTGATCACAGTGGATGATTGTTTGGATGTATTCTTGGATGAGATTGGTGAGAATTTTATTAAGTATTTTTGTATCGATATTCATAAGGGAAATTGGCCTGAATTTCTTTCTTTGTTGGATCTTTGTGTGGTTTTGGTATCAGCGTAATTGAGGCTTCATAGAACAAGTTGGGTAGTGTTTCGTCTGTTTCTATTTTTTGGAATAGTTTGAAGAGTATTATTGTTAGGTCTTCTTTGAAGGTCTGATAGAATTCTGCACTAAAACCATGTGGTCCTGTGATTTTTTTGGTTGGAAGACTTTCTATGACCCCTTCTATTTCTTTAGGGGTTATGGGACTGTTTAGATGATCTATTTGATCCTGATTTAATTTTGGTATTTGGTATCTGTCTAGGAAATTGTCCATTTCCTCCAGATTCTCCAGTTGTGTTGAGTATAGCCTTTTGTAGTAGGATCTGATGATTTTTTGAATTTCCTCAGTTTCTGTTGTTACATCTCCTTTTTCATTTCTAATTTTGTTAATTTGGATACTGTCTCTGTGCCCTTTGGTTAGTCTGGCTAAGGGTTTATCTATCTTGTTGATTTTCTCAAAGAACCAGCTCCCGGGTTTGTTGATTCTTTGTATAATTCTCTTTGTTTCTACTTGATTGATTTCAGCCCTGAGTTTGATGATTTCCTGTCTTCTACTCCTCCTGGGTGAATTAGTTTCTTTTTGTGCCAGAGCTTTCAGGTGTGCCCTTAAGCTGGTAGTATATGCTCTCTCCAGTTTCTTTTTGGAGGCACTGAGGGCTATGCATTTTCCTCTTAGCGCTGTTTTCCTTGTGTCCCATAGATTTGGGTATGTTGTGGTTTCATTTTTATTAAATTCTAAAAAGTCTTTGATTTCTTTCTTTATTTCTTCCTTGACCAAGGTATCATTGAGTAGAGTTTTCCATGTGTTGTTTTTGTTGCTATTGAAGACCACTTTTACTCCATACTTATATGATAGGAGGCATGGGATTAGTTTGATCATCTAATATTTGTTGAAGTCTGTCTTGTGACCAATTATATGATCGATTTTGGAGAAGCATACCATGATGCTTTAGGATGAAATGTTCTCTATATATATATTTGTTAAATCCAATTGGTCCAAAGCTTCAATTAGTTTCACTGTGTCCCTGTTTAGATTCTGTTTTCCTGATGGGTCCCTTGAGGATAGTGGAGTGTTGAAATCACCCACAATTATTGTGTTAGGTGCAATGTATGCTTTGAGCTTTAGTAAAGTTTCTTTTACAAATGAAGGTACCCTTGAATATGAAGTATAGATGTTCAGAATTGAGAGTTCTTCTTGGTTGATTTTTCCTTTGACCAGCAAGAAGTATCCTTCCATGTCTTTTTTGATGACTTTAGGTTGAAAGTCAATTTTATCTGATATTAGAATGGCTACTCCAGCATTTCTCTTATTGCCTTTAATATTCTTCCTTTGTCTTGTACATTTGGGGTTTTGATTATTATGTGACAGGAGGTATTTCTGTTCTGGTCCAGTCTGTTTGGAGTTCTGTAGGCTTCTTGTATATTCATGGGCATCTCTCTCTTTAGGTTAGGGAAGTTTTCTTCCATAATTCTGTTGAAGATATTTGCTGGCCCTTTAAGTTGTAAATCTTCACTCTCACCTATACCTATAATCCTTAGGTTTGGTCTTCTCATTGTGTCCTGGATTTCCTGGATGTTTTGGGTTACAAGCTTTTTGCATTTTGCATTTTCTTTCACTGTTGATTCAATGGTTTTTATGGTAACTTATGCATCTGAGATTCTTTCTTCTTTGTTGTTGATATTTGCATCTATGGCACCTGATTTCTTCCTAAGGTTTTCTATCTCCAAAGTTGTCTCTCTTTGTGATTTCTTAGTTGTTTCTACTTCTGATTTTAGATCCTGGATGGTTTTGTTCAGTTCCTTCACTTGCTTGTTTGTGTTTTCCTGTAATACTTTAAGAGATTTTTGTGTTTCCTCTTTCATGACTTCTGTCTGTTGACCAAAGTTCTCCTGTATTTCTTTAAGTGATTTTTTGCATTTCCTCCTTATTGCCTTCTATCTTTTGACCCATATTCTCCTGAATTTCTTTAAATGATTTTTTTGTGTTTCTATTGTAAGGGCTTCTAACTTTTGATCCATTTTCTCCTGTATTTAAGAGATTTATTTATGCCCTTCTTGTATTCCTCTAACAGCATCATGACCAGTGATTTTTAAATCCAAATCTTGTTTTTCTGGTGTGTTGGGGTATCCAGGACTTGCTGTTTCAGAGATTTGGGTTCAGATGCTGCCAATTTGCCTTGATTTCTGTTAATAACGTTCCTATGTTTGCCTTTTGCCATCTGGTTATCTCTGGCGTTAGTTGGTCCTGTTCTCACTGGCTGGTGCTTGAGCCTCCTGTGAGCCTGTAAGGCTATTTCCGCTCTGCTGGATGACTGGGTTTCCCCTGGCACAGATTGCTGATGTGCTGCCCTCCTCTTGGGTGAAGTTGAAGCCCTGGTGTGTCTTGCCCCAAGCAATGTTATACTTGGGTTGTCTCTGTGACCCTGGTACTGCCTGTCTGCTCTGTCAGGGAGCGAAGATGGTGGTGGGTAGCCCCTCCAAATGCTGACCACCCCGCAGGGCAGAGGACCCACACCAGGCTGGTACACAGACAAATCGCGGATCTGCTCAGGTCCTGGGCACAGGCAGCAGCCCAGTGGTGTGTGTTCTCAGTGATCTTAAACTCGGGATGTCTCAGTACCTGGAGCTGCCTGTCCTGTCCAACCTGGAGCGAAGATGGCGGCGGGGACCAGCATTGGTTTTTAAATTACAAAAAAAAAAAAAAGAAAGAAAGAAAGAAAGAAAGAAAAAAGGAAAAGAAAAAAAGAAATGATTTCAGTTTCAAGAGACTCTGTCTGTCCTCTGGATCCCTGGACTCCATATTTGTGGACCCAGTAAGATCAGATCAAAAGTATTTGAGAAAAGTTGCATGGTTCCTTAGGTAATGCAGTATTATGTGTAACATTTATATTATATTAGATATTCTAAATAGTCAATAACTGATCTAAAGTATATAACAGTATACATTCAGGGTATATGCAAATATCATGTCATTTTATATAAGGAAATTGAACATCAAAGATTTGAGTAATCATAGCATTGCTGGAATGAGTCTCCACAGACATATACTCCTGTTTATCACAGTCCAACAATCAACCTTAACCTTGAAATGTTTCATCCACCATGCCCTTTACCAAATTTTGATCTCTTCTCCACTTCGATCTTCGATCTCTTCTCTGCTTTGATCTCTTCCCTACAAACGAATCCCATGTTTGTAAGGAATGGAAACATGCACCATAGTGTAGTGCACATAGAGGGAATACCTAACAAAGGAAAATGTTCTTTTGGATTGAACCTGGCGTTATTCCCCTTTAATACATCCCCTACTTTCCCAAGGAACAGACTCAAGTCAACTGCATCTTGACTGCCAGTTAATTAGTGTCAAAGGGACACACTACAAAATGTTTCATCTTAATAACACAGAATCACTGGAGCAGTGTGATAATTGAGTCTCTACCCGGAAAGCCAAGTGTGCTTAGTTTAATCAAACATGCATATATTTAGCTTCGAAACTAAAGTATTTAACATCTTTAATCTCTCTCTCTCCCTCTGTGTGTGTGTGTGTGTGTGTGTGTGTGTGTGTGTGTGTGTGTGTGTGTACAAGAGAGAGAGAAAGAGAGAGAGGGAGAGAGAGAGTTCAATATTTTGTCTTTTTGATTTAGGTAGACTGCTCACCCAGGAGAATGTGAAGACATCAGTGAGCACCTGATACATAATACTCTCTATCTAATAAAATCGGAAGCTCTGGTACTTTCCAACAAATAGGAAAATAATTTGATTCTAGAATTCGTTTTAATTGAGTATGAAGAAAGTGTTAGAAATGAAATGAATTACCAGGCAATTACACAAAATTACATCTCATTGTGCGAAACTGTTTAACCTCACTAGATGAACAGTTACAACGCCTACACACTGCTACTGCACTGGAGGCAATCCCTCACACTTTAAAATGACGCCACAGTTATGAAAAACATTTCAAATGCCTTTGATAAAATTGGAAGTTAAGTAAAAAGAAACATGTAAGGATAGTTTCAAGTCAATTTACTCTAAAACTATCTTCACATAAGAGTTTGTGTGGCAAGCCATCTTGTGTTAGACTCTATTTTTAAAAAAGTTGTTCACTTGATCTATCAGCTGTACAATAAGACCCTGTGTCAGAGTCTCAATCAAGAAAGAAAGGACAGGAAGGAAGGAGGGAAGGAACAAACAAAATTCAAATAAGAAAGAGAGAGGGGGAGGAAAAGGGAAGGAAAGAGGGAGGGAGGAAGAGAGAGAGAGAGAGAGAGAGAGAGAGAGAGAGAGAGAGAGAGAGAGAGACTGCTTTACATACTTATTTCTCAAATTGCAAATTCCCTTTGGCTAAAGCAGGTCCCCAGAATCCATTCAAATCAGCCCCCTAAAGCAAGTTTCTTCCTACAAAATCCTCTTTGGTTACTATTAAGCAAGTGTTTGCCTTAGAGACAGACAGACAGACAGACAGACAGACACACACACACACACACACACACACACACACACACCAGTTAAAAAAGAAATAGTTAACCATCAAATCCTCAGACTCTTCCACAAAATCACAAAGCTTTCACTT